>NC_048587.1:9859202-9966702 GCF_013265735.2 Oncorhynchus mykiss | reverse complement strand
AGAGCACTGGCTCGAGGTTATGTGAGACTTACAGAGCACTGGCTCGAGGTTATGTGAGACTTACAGAGCACTGGCTCGAGGTTATGTGAGACTTACAGAGCACTGGCTCGAGGTTATGTGAGACTTACAGAGCACTGGCTCGAGGTTATGTGAGACTTACAGAGCACTGGCTCGAGGTTATGTGAGACTTACAGAGCACTGGCTCGAGGTTATGTGAGACTTACAGAGCACTGGCTCGAGGTTATGTGAGACTTACAGAGCACTGGCTCGAGGTTATGTGAGACTTACAGAGCACTGGCTCGAGGTTATGTGAGACTTACAGAGCACTGGCTCGAGGTTATGTGAGACTTACAGAGCACTGGCTCGAGGTTATGTGAGACACAGCGTTTTCTTCTCTCTCTCTTTTTTTTTTTACCTATGATTGAATTACGTCTCAGATCTCATCTGTTGTGTCGCAGTTCTATGGACTATTTGGACTGTCAGTCTGCAACGTCTTCCCTTCTCTCTCAGTCAGCGCCACAAAATTCACCATAGTTAAACAATACTAATAAAATACTAATACAATACTAATACAATACTAATAAAATACTAATAAAATATTAATAAAATACTAATAAAACAATAATAAAATACCAATAAAATACGAATAAAATACTAATAAAACAATAATAAAATACTAATAAAACAATAATAAAATACCAATAAAATACCAATAAAATACTAATAAAACAATAATAAAATACTAATAAAACAATAATAAATACTAATACGTTACTAATAAAATAATAATAAAATAATAATAATAAAATACAAATAAAATTAAGCAACAACATTGCAGAGTGATAACAGTGCTAAGCACAGAACTAGTCAAATCTAACTTGTTAACAGGTTATTACTAATACTGGACAGATGACATTACACACACACACACACACACACACACACACACACACACCCTCATGGACATATCACATCACACACACACACACACACACACACCCTCATGGACATATCACATCACACACGCTGTCATTCCACTGTCAAATAATGAAGTCCATTTCTCAACCAATAGGAGGTGATATAGAAACACGTGGAAACACTTGTATAGATGTGTACAACTGAAGTAGGTCTGAAAAGCATCATTTTACCTCTACCTATTACCACAAAACAACATTCTGTTAATAAAAATTATATATGTTTCTAAGTAACAACAAAATAACCTAAATACAATATAGAGTCATAATACACACATTCATAAATACATATACAGTCATAATACAATAGTGTGTAATGGCGGTAAATGAACGCATAAATACCCAGAATGCAATCATACACGTGATTGTGAATACATGTAAACATGCATACATTCTGCCAGAGCTGCTCCAGTCCAGAATGTGAGTCTCGTCTGTGAGCTCTGTGTTCCACTGGTTGACACATAGACTCTGCCAGAGCTGCTCCGGTCCAGAATGTGAGTCGTCTGTGAGCTCTGTGTTCCACTGGTTGACACATAGACTCTGTCGCTGACTGACTGAGTGAAAGGCAGCAACTGGCCGTCCATATTTGATTACTAATAAAGAGAGATGTTCCCTGTGTCAGATACCAAATACTCTCCGCTAAGCAAACAGATATTCTAACAACTCAAACATTGGCATTGCTATCCACTGGTGGCCCATATTTCACCCGGGGTTTTAACTCGTCGTCTTTCCCTCTCCTGGTTTCTCCATATTTCACCCGGGGGTTTTAACGCATCGTCTTTCCCTCTCCTGGACAGTGGGCCGCATTTAGGAAGGCAGCCAAGCACTCAGATTCACATAGAAATACAGTATAGTGGAATAAATGACAGAGTACTGAATAAAAAACACTTTTTCGTAAATTAGGAGGCGGCCACTCAATGATACAAGTCTGAAGGTAAAGCCAAGCGCACTCCAAGCGTTAACAACGGACTCCCGCAGAAAAGCAGGGCAGAGCACAGAGAGAGGAAAGGCCGAGGAAACTGTTTCCCCTGACAACTCGCTAGCAATTACCCAATCCCCCACAGAGACCTCCGGGTTTCCAAGTCAACCCACCTGTGCAACAACGCAGGAGAACAACAAACACAGAGACAGTACAATGCTGCGAGACAGAGAGACAGAAGTTGGGCACCACAGAATCCCCAAGAATGACTACAACAACAGTCCCAGAATGACTACAACAACCATGACCATCGCACTCCGCACATACACACAGCACATACACACAGCACATACACTCCACACATACACACAGCACATACACACAGCACATACACACAGCACATACACTCCGCACATACACACAGCACATACACACAGCACATACACACAGCACATACACACAGCACACGCCACACGACTAAACCAGAGTAGAGAAAAGATCTGTACCGAACAGCGGGTCTGTTTCTTACCTGTCGATGATAACGGGGTCTGAAGGAGTCTCGTTCCTGTTGCCACAACTCTTCTTATCACAACACCGACTACAGAGAGGAGGAAATGAAGATGTGATCAAGTCAGGTTCACACAGGCAGACCAATTCTAATCTTTTGACCCCTTTTTTTTTATAGGCAAAAGATCCAGATTGGTTAAAAAAGAAAGATATCAGATTTGGGCTGCGTGTGTGAACTGCAGCTTAAAGAGATTCACACAGTGTGGATCTTTGCATGTTTAATTGTTACTTCCTAACATTTTATTTTAATTCTTTAATTCTATATTTATCTAAGCGTGACAGTGTTTAGATAATGATTGTTGCTGAGCTGTGCCTGTATGCCTGGCGCTAGCGGTCTGTCTGTCTGTTGATTGGTAGGGAACCTAGTCAGTCTCGCCACGCCGGGCAAACGGGTAAACATCTCCTCCACCTGTGTCCCAAATGGAGCCCTATTCCCATAGACCTCTGGTCAAATGTAGTGCACTAACGTAGGGAATAGGGTGCCCATTTGGGACGTAGCCCTTAGCATTGCCGAGCACGGCTGTTGCACGTTTGCTAGTCTCAGGGAGACAACATGTTTGTGGTGTTGTGTCTCTAGCACTGAACTGAGAACAGAAGACGCCAGGAGGCTGGGGAATCGTCTTTCCACAGCTTCAGCTTTTTTTTTTGTTTCCCTCTAATTGTCAAGCTGTTAATTCTGGAGAGGATGCAGACGGCCATCTTCAAAACCAGCCTTTCTGTGATAGGCCAGAGATTCATTAGAACGCTCAGAAGCCGTGCAGCCCCTGCATCAATCGTTCACTGAAGTAGCATTGTCTCGGTTTAGCCGCTGGTGCTGGTTATGGTGCTGGGGTCTAGCCATAGCTACCGATGGGGATAGGACCGGACCCAAAGCATTGTCTCGGTTTAGCCGCTGGTGCTGGTTATGGTGCTGGGTTCTAGCCATAGCTACCGATGGAGATAGGACCGGACCCAAAGCATTGTCTCGGTTTAGCCGCTGGTGCCGGTTATGGTGCCGGGGTCTAGCCATAGCTACCGATGGAGATAGGACCGGATCCAATACTGTGTGGTACAGTTTTATTCATGTTGAAATTATACCAAAAAATGTTTTTATTTTATTTTTTAAAGCCTAGTTGTGTGATGGTTACATGTCCAGACGAGCTCAGTGAACACCATATGGTGTGAGGAGAGTGTGAAGCTCTTTAAAGCTGCTACTGAAAGTTAAAGAGAATAAACAACGTCTAACAGTCCTCCACTTCTAGTGCTCCAAAACCACATCTGTGTTTTCAACCGGAAACGGCCTTTAAATACACGCCGTGTACACACACACACACCTCTGATACATTCATTGATATGCAAACCGTAGTCTAAAGGGAAAACATAGCTTTTTTTTGTACGTTATGGCGTGGTGATGAGGTGTAGTTCGACCCTCTTGGAGCAGGATGACGCCTGCTGTGTGGGCTACTGTGTGGGTCAGCTCGTGACAAACAGGGATTCAACCCAACTTCATAAGAGCAGTGACTTTATCTAATGCAGGGGGTGCGGGGGGGGCAAGATTATCAAAGCTCCATTTCTGTTTTTTTTATTCCGCGAGTCAAACGGAACGCCCGTTGACAGAACACAGGAATGTGCCGTCATCTGTTCTCTGTGTTGTGTCTGTTGTCAGTTGACCAATCAAACCCAACTATAGTAGGCCAAATCGATACAGGGATTCTGGCCTGTAATTCCTAATGGTCATTGAATGCAACCTCCCTAGTTATAATATTCTATTTCGCATAATATTATGTCTGAGAATAGGCAGCCTATGTAAAATTGGCTATGAGTCTGCCGATATGCACCGAGGTGTTTTCATTGCAACAAGAGATTGAGGTTGATGCGTAAATACATCTACTAAGGAGTATCCTCAAAACCCCCCAACTCAGCATTTTAATAACAAAGCAAAGAAATATATATAACAATAAAAAAAATTAAAACAAGCATTATTAAAAAGACGTTGAAATGTAGCTAATCACCGTGACAAGCTCTTACCTGCACATGATTTCGTGTGTGAGAAGCACTCGGCACATCTCTGGGTTTTTGTCTTGACCTTCATAGATAATAGCCTTGGAATCAAAGAGAGAAATACATCAGAAGCAGACGTTTAAAATATCGAACAGGATAACACGTTGCACATTTGCCGATCTCTGTGGGCTATAGGATATAAACCTTAACCTACACCACAATAACATTCAATTCATACATGGATCATTTCATTATATAATTGATTATTAATTCATAAAGTATATAGGCCTACTAATATTGACATATGGGTCTACATACAGCAATTGTATAGTTTACGTTTTATAGGTTAAATTGTAAATTCAAAATATAAATTAATTTCTCGTAGATAATTTCCAAACAATTAATTTCTTTACAAAATATAAATGTATATATATTGTCATGTAAATAAATAGCCTAAATTATTTGCTAGACCACAACAACAAAAAAATGTCAAATAGGTTAATATGTGTATATGTTGTTTATATATATATTTTTTTTTTTTTTATTCATTTATCCCAGGATAATACCAATAATATGGTTCTGCTGCAGATGGGCGATGTAAATAATACCCATTTCCGTATACATCAGCGCCATTCTAATCTACAGATATTTCGGGGGGAACGAGCTAATGGGCAATCTGTTGTTTATTTTGAGCCGCTAACAATGATTTTTCTCGGATACAAAAAAAAACGGTGTCGGGGGGGTTCGGTTGAGTAATTTTTGAGCATTGGCTTTAACAGATGGCGTGGAGCTGTAGGTGCGCTCGGCCTCAGTTCTTTTTTTGCTCTCTGTCTGTCTCTCTCCCTCCCCTCGTTCTGCCCCGGGTCTGTGATTGCACGGCTACAGCCCGACAACAGCAGCCTGCCTATCCCGCGCGCACCGCCGTTACATCTTGGATGAATGTAAAACCAAAGAAGCGGGGCTTTTAATCAAAGATAAACTCTTTATAATTAGCAATTAAGTAAAACGCATGACACACTATAGGGCCTTATCACAATTGATTTAACAATGAACAACAACGCTGCTATAGCAAGAGGGGACATAAGCGGGTGAATAAAAAACACATCACTACGTAAGATATTTCACAGCAAAATGAGATAGGGCTTTTAATATTGTTTTTTGGTGCTTCTGGTAGTAGTTGAAAACACATCGGAACCAGCTCTGTTCCATTGGAGGTGAGAGGGGTACCACGTAGCCTAGCCACAACATCTATATATGAGGGATTTTGGGGAGTATTGCAGTTATCATCATGTGATTTATTTCCCGTGTCTCGGCTGAAGAAACAGAAATCCATAAACTGCCGGTTCAGCGTCATTGACTCTCTGATCATAGACAGACCTACATAGGCTACAGTCAACGAGGAGCGGGGCGAATCTAACGTGTAGCCTATATTTCCTATATAATAATAAGAGGTGACAAATTATGAAATAAAAAAAACTGGTCATAACAATGCTGTTTAACCCTGGACACTGGAGCTATAGGCTATTCAGTGAACTTGGCGGAGGGCACTTAACAATAAGCCCATACTAGCCGAGAAGTGATTTCCGAAAACATTCAAGGTTGAGGAAACGCGCCACATTGTCCACTCAAGTGGCCTCTCATACTAAAAAGGGGATCTTGTTATTGAACCGAGACTTTCTTTTTTTTTTAGCAATAATAGTCTCGTCTGTTTGTCACAATAAATAATTATTTGAACATTTCTGAACCGATGGACTGTCAACGCACAATTATACTACATAGCAGATAAGACCTATGTTTGTTGATGGCTACGACATCCCATCTATTAGCACATAAGACAAATTAGTGGTTAATTGACTAAAAATGCGCTCACGAGCCAATACACAAAGCACGGTAGTAGACCTACAAAACCAATTCATTTCAGGAACCGTAATATCAGCTAAATATTTTATAGCATTCTCCCCCCCAAACAAATATATAATATCTCATGTCAAAGTATAATCGCGATTTTAAAAAGAGAAATTAAATAGACCCCATTAAACACTTTTGCTGCGAATTAAATAAACATTAAGGGGAATCGTGCACGGGTATACGGGAGACCCCTGGAGCTCACAACCCGAATTAAAGAGAGGCCACTAAAGGTTATTATTGTAATTAACTATATACCGGATATCTACAACTGTCCATCTCTATAGCCGAGTCACAAAAGTTAAAAATAAAAATTAATAACAACAATTACAATCGCTCCAACCCGAGAGCGAGCTGATTTATAGTGAAATATAAACGATTAAAAAAAAACACAACCACACATGGCCTAATAACTTACAGGCTCATAATTGAAGCATATATCTTCTGTAATAGGGTCAACTTGAAAACCACGCACGTTTCCACAACACACGTTATATTTCAAGCACCATACGCATACAATTTGGCATAGCAGATAAGTATATTAAAATACAAAATCTTACCTGTTTTGTCATGGAATCGATTAATCGTACGAAAAGATCCTGTTCTGTTCTGACACCTGTGAATAAAGTATATATATTTTATATCTTGTCATTTACACTGACAAGTATCTTGTTATTTACACTGTGATTTTGCTTCCACATTATATTTTAGAAAATATATGTCTTACAATTTTTTACTGACATAAAATAAATATAATTAAAACACGGTTTCTTTGTTTTTTAATAAACATGTGTCATCTCGATACATGTTCATGATCATCATCTGGTTCGCGTCAGGTTAAAACGTGGATTCATATCTGATTCTCCACGCATCGCTAACTGAGCGTGGATTAACCATGGACGATGCTAGCTGACACCGACCGACACTGTAGGCAATTTACCACTTTAAAAATGTAACCCAATATCAGACTAACAACCACCATACAACGTTATCTGGCGGAATCAATGTCCAAGCACGCATCCCCTGATTTGTACGTATTCACTTCATAATAACCAGACACGGTTTATTTCCTTCATCAGTAGCTATACCACTTACCGTTGCTGTACAGTAACTGTAGTTTGTAGTGTATCCCATTGTTAGTTTTTTCACTGTTTGGTTCCTGAAAATAATGAGCATTGAATCAGTGTTCACATACATTTACTGTGTTAAGTTGATATTTGTCTTGATATGTGGTAATTATGAGCTCACAAAATAGGCTATTATGAAGGGGTCAAGTGTGTGTGTGGGGGGGGGGGGGGTATCTATCTATGTAGTGTAATTTTTTTTTATTAAATACATGTATAAAATAATTTTGCGACATTCGAAGTCATTTAGAAAATCCACATAACTGCACGTGTCTCCTCCACCGCCTATGACGTGTTTCTGCCTTTACCACCAAATGATGAACTGTGTAGGTGAAAATAAATTTAAAAAATAAAAAAAAAAAATGAATAAAATGGGACGATATTCCAAAGAAATGCGCTTACTTTGTCCTTCTCCACAAAGTCCACATAAGCTGTCCGTTCGATCTCCACCGGCTGTCCTTGTCTGTCATACAGCGCAAGAACGAAGTGGAAAAAGTTGGATTTTCTGAGGTTGGACGGTGGTTGCTTCTCGTAGTGTGCCCGAGCCAAACCCACACCGCTGCGGGGAGAAGAGAGAGGAGCACCTCGGTTAGATGGGAGAGAGATACACTGCAGATGGAGCTAGCGTCAGATGAAAACATTGGGAGATGGTGTGAAAGGCACGTTTTTAGAGACAAGAGATTTCTTGATTTGTCACTTTAACAGTAATATGATGTAATGAGCGTTGGAGAACGCGCTGAAGAGAAGAGTCGCATAGGGAGATTGTAATTGATACATGGCAATGTGGGGATTTAGGGGCAATCTGAGAAATGCATAAAAAATTGGATGTTTGGCAAACGTACCTTTGGGCGGCTGTGTTCGCATCCACTACCCCAGATGTGTGCATCCACGAGCGGACCGAGTTCATCCCGCTGCCCAGCGGTTCCTCTTTCATAGTCGTCCCCCCTCTAGGTAAGCCTATATTTTCCTGAATTCCAAACATTAAAACAGTTTCGTACAAACCCGCTCCAGCCAAATGAGAATAATAGGAAGGTAGTTGTTGAAGAGCAATCTTTCCTTCTTGGTGGTTGACAAATAACAGTAAAATAAGTTTGTTGTAGTTAAAACGTGTAGAACGAAACAAAAGTCCCAGTTGAGTTCACAAGTCCTGTCTCCTTGAGCCCGTCCTGTGTTGGCACGACATGAACAATTCACAGAGTGGGTTACTGTAGTCTATCTCGGTAGCTGGTTGGAACGTGATCCTAGTCGTTGAAGAAGTCGTTCAAATAGCAGGATATGGTTATAGTTGCTTCTGTTTTATTCTATTTTTTATTCGAAATGCGTTTGAAGAAAACTTTTTTTGTTTTTGGTGATGGCTCCTCAAGCTGGAGTCATCATTACAACAAGCATTTACAACAAAAAAAAAAGCTTCAGTTGAGTCGACCACTTCTGGCAATGCGCTCCAGCTCCAGAAGACAAAATAAACGAAATGATTACTATGGAGGTGTTCCTGGACACAGGAGAGGTTGATGAGAGGCCTTTAGCGTCTTGCAGAATGGGATGGAAGCATACAAAACTCAACCCTCTATCCCCGAGGAGTGGAACCTTTCCCGGGAGCCAAAACTCTAAACCCACGGGATGCGCGCTGTCAGAATATGACGCGCTGGTGGGCGGAGCTTCAACCATATACGGAACAGTGACACGTCCTGTCCCTGAAC
Source organism: Oncorhynchus mykiss (assembly GCF_013265735.2). NCBI lineage: Eukaryota > Metazoa > Chordata > Actinopteri > Salmoniformes > Salmonidae > Oncorhynchus > Oncorhynchus mykiss. Next base: position 9,957,536 of record NC_048587.1, on the reverse strand, counting down.
GAGCTTCATTCTGGAGAGTCCTACATTTCAATAGCTGCCTGGCTGAAACCCGAGAGCTCCAGCAAGGCAAGCTTCACTTTTTCCTCCATCAAATGTAGAGATTCCCCCCCTCAATTTCACATCTTGTGACGTTAATATTCACTAAACATGAAATCCTAAAGGACAAGAGTGTAGCCGATACAACATATTATAGGGAAGGGAGCGGAATTGTCACTAAATACTTTACCCAGGTAGGCTGCTATGTGATGTTCTCAGCGTTGAATGAGTAAATATCGACTAAAAGTCGGAGGCAAAAGCATAACATGTCTATAGGAGCATAAAGGAAGAGCTTTCCAATCCATTTGGTCAAAACTAGATACAATGCCAATGGGATATATTTCACTATTACTATTTGTTAAGGCTTTTACAAATCTAAATTGGCATGTTTTATAGAGGAGGTCGCCAGCGCATATATATATAATCAAAGTTAATCAATGCTATTTTAATGCAGCCATGTTTCAAGTGATGGAATATAACGCGTCTCTCAAGGCGAACTAAAGTAACTCTGCTGCCAACAGTAGCCTGGGTATTACTATCTTTATAAAGGGAAATGCGTCAGATGTCTGTATCCCAGGCTACTACCATTTGCATGGTAAGAACTCGTATCGATTCAATGTGCAATACCTCATGTCTGTCGTTGAAGTGTATTAAACAGCCGGGCATCGTTGCAACGTGTTAGCCTAATGCAATGCGCAGGTTGTATGTGTGCTATACATGAATGTTCAATACGATAGTTGATTTAGTTTAATGTGGGTGTACATCATTCTATTCAGTGAACTGACTCGGGGGATGCGCGGTGTCCAACCTCTCTCTTCTTGAAGAACAGACCTGTATTTTATTATAATAAAGAAACCCTTTTAAATAGCACAATAATATGACGGGAAGGTATTTCTCCTTCAGGGCAATGCTTTCTTGTTGCCAATTTGCAGACCTTTTTTTAAAGCTATATTTTTACATTGTAATTAATCGGCCAAAAAAAAAAAAAAGTTAAGTCCGATTTGGGTTATCAGGGGACCCCACAGCCCCGTGCACTAAAGGGGTGGGATGGGTGTACGTGGAAAGGAAGAGAGATGTGTTTTAGACAGCATTTTGCTGGGGTTGGGGGTTAATGACTATTGCCAAAGATAAGTGAATTATCAAAGCGGCTGTTGTTCTTGCGTCGTCTCTAAATCCATTCCTTTCCCGGCCCTGCACGTCCTAATTAAATACGTAAGTATAATAAAACAGCATTTTATTACTATTTTAGGATAATATCGTTAAGCTATTCTATTTCTAGACAATTTACAATTTATTAATTTACAATTTATTGTGTCAACCCGGAAAATATTGTACTAAGTGTTAATTTTAATGGGTTCATATGCAAATTGCTTATAAATTATTATTTGCTCGATAAATTGATGTGACGTAGAACAATGTTACCAATGCCGCGTTTGCGGCGTTGCAAGTAAAATGTTATAACGTTGAAATAGAGCGCACTTGACTTTTTTTAGTTTTTTTCCCCTCTAAATATGTTATTTCAATTAGTCATAAATTAAGTTACTTGCCAACGTGTTTTTATTTTTTTATCTCAGTAAAATTCTGTCTTGGAAACTGCATATTGCACCAAGTAGCCTAATGATATGTTTAATACCGATTATACAACAAAGGGCCTGAAATCTGATGACCAAAGTAGGGTTTTTAGGACAGATCCTGTTCAAACGGATACTGTTGACGGGAGAGAAAGAGGTTCTCGGACAGTTCGACAACCCCATCACGTAGGTAACGACCCCGTCATAAAAAAAGGAGTTTTAAACCTTATTTGACAACAAATGCAGCTGCTCCTCTTTTTTGGACGATATTAGGCGAAAATGAATGCAAATCTGTGTTGGGAGCCATCTGGACAGGAATAGGGAATCAGCTGCTGCCACAACAGGCGCTGAGCCTGAATCTATTTCAGCTCATTTTCTAGGATCATCTGGTCGCGTGCTAAATGCTCTCTTTCATTTCAACCAAGTTTTAACTTTGCCTTCCTCTCTAACTGCTTCCGTCAGACAGACGGAAATTAATCAAGGTGCTTAGGACGGAAAGGAAAAAAACGGGACGTTGATGGACATATAAGTGCATATTTTAATTTATGATCATGTCTCAATTTGACATATGAGTGCTTCTCGCACGTGCTTATTCTGTGGTGGTGTTTAAACATCAGCGACACACGCAGCGACATCTCAACAAGTCATGATGTTGATGCACGGATAGATTATTCTTTAGCAATAAAAAGTCATAACAAAGCAATAGCATAATAAGTCAAGATAAATTATAATAATAATGATACTAATAATAATGATAATAATAATAACAACAAAAATATTAATAATATTAATAACAATACGTCTATTATATTCTAATATCAAGTCACTAAAAAGCTTGTGTATATTTTGCATTCAACATTAACTGCGCGTGTAGCCCGTTCTGCTCTAATCATAACGACCATGTGTGCGGATTTAGTTGTAGAAGATCGCTAATGTTATATCTCATTTGGAGAAGTGTGCTAATGGTGAACGCCAGACAACAAAAATCAAAACCGCAATGTTAGTCATGCAGGAGGAGTGTTGGTTTGAATAAGATTTGCTTGGTGTTGCCAAGACCTCCGGAAGAAAACGACCCTCCTCCTTATTGTGTGTGAAGTGTTCCTTTTGTGTGAATTTACGGGGTGAGGCTCCAATGATCCCCCCACAAATTTGCATTTAAATAGCGACATCAACCGATTCGCGTGCCACACACCAATGGGTCTCCCAGATGTCAAGGCAAAGTCGGTGAGATGGCCATAGCCCAGCTGTCCTCTCCTCTCCTCCAGTCGCAACATCATACCAAAGCACAGAGAGAGAAAGACTAAATATACCAACGTTTTCCTGTTTTCATCTCCGATCGCTAAAGCAGCGTGTCGTGTTACTTGACTGTACAGTGGGCTATATAGCCCGATGCTGTGGCAGCAGAAAAAAATGAACAAGACTTCACTGAGTGAAGGAACATAGATAGAAGAAAAAATATCCAAACAAGACGCGATTATATTATTGTTTTAAACAGGACATGGTTTCATTACTTTGCTAGATAGTCCACATATTCCTTAATGCCAGGCTGGGATGCGAAAGCTCACAATAAGTAGCAGACAGAGAGCTTTATTGGCATGACAAGGACACGAAATAAAATAACAGACTATTTGACAATGCAAAAAAACATTGAACACAGGACTCTCTCAAACTGAGACATTAGTTAGGGTAATCTTTTATCCCATAAATGTCAATTTTTCTGCAGCCTAAATATGCAAGTCAGTTTGTGGTTGATGGCACGGTGGGCAATATAGGGGTCCTGCTTTCACGGTTACAGCACCAATTGAACTGGAACGCTTTGTGTGGCTTTTAGAAACGTGGTTTAACATAAAGGAAACTTCTTTTAGATGCAGTTGAATCATCCACATATAAAATATTTTCAGATACAGTTGAAAGAAGTCCTCTTTCACTTCAGACAAATATCGACATTCAGCACTTTCCAATATTTCACTTTTACCGCTTCCTCTCTCTCGCTCTCTCTAGTGTGTGTGTTTGTGTGTGTGTTCGTAGTAGGCCGACTGCACCATCATCAACCAAATGTCAGAGCTGAGTGACTGCGCATCAAAAACACTCAACTGCACCTATGACAGTTTTTCAGTTGCATAGATTAGTATTCCACGCCCTAATCATCACATAATAAATTACACAATTAACTGTTAGATAGCACACGAAGTTAAACTATATAGGCAAGTCACTAACAACGTGCATGTCAGAGAGAATCTTATTTTAGAACGAAAAAAATCATATTTCTTACTCATAAAATGTTCTTAATATTTATGGCAAAACAACATGCTTCTAATTTGTTTCAATAACCGTAAATATGCCGATCATAAGTCAACTCTTAAAACAAAGGATCGTCTCTGCTTTATAAGCGCTGCGTCTCTTTCCCCGTGGCTTGTTTCAAATTCAATGTTGTTAATGATTACGGGAAATCAAACATGAGTATTGGCAAAATCACGAACACTTTAATGTGCCCTCTGAGAGTATTCATACCTCTTGACTTATTCAACATTTTGTTGTGTTTACAGCCTGAATTCAAAATGGATTAAATATATATATTTTCTCACCCAATCGACACACGTTAATAATGACAAAGTGAAAAATTGTTTTTCGATTTTTTTGCAAATTTATTGAAATTGAAATACAGATATATCAAATTTACATACAGGTATGTATTCAACCCCCTGAATCAATGCATGTTAGAATCACATTTGATAGCAATTACAGCTGTGAGTCTTTCTGGGTAAGTCTCTCAGAGCTTTGCACACCTGAATTGTACAATATTTGCACATTATTCTTAAAAAAATAATTTAAGCTCTATCAAGTTGGTTGTTGATCATTGCTAGACAATGATTTTCAAGTCTTGCCATAGATTTTCAAGCCAATTTATTAAATCAAAACTGTAACCACTGTAGGCTACTCATGAACATTCAACGTACTCTTGGTAAGTAACTCCAGTGTAGATTTGGCCTTGTGTTTTAGGTTATTGTCCTGCTGAAAGGTGAATTCATCTCCCAGTGTCTGGTGGAAAGCAGACTGAACCAGGTTTTCCTATAGGATTTTGCCTGTTCTTAGCTCTATTTCCATTTATTTTTATCCCTAAAAAAAACCCTCCATAGTCCTTGCCGATGACAAGCATACCCATAACATGATGCAGCCACCAACCATCCTTGAAATATGAAGAATGGTCCTCAGTGATGTGTTGGATTTGCCCCAAACATAACCGTTTGTGGTGTATTCAGGACATGAAGTTCATTTCTTTGACAAATAGTTTGACAGTTTAACTTTAGTTCCTGATTACGAACAGGATGCAGGTTTTGGAATATTTTTATGTCTATACAGGCTTCCTTCACTCTGTCATTTATAGGTTAGTATTTTGGAATAACCACAACGTTTTTAGTTTTCTCCTACCACAGCCATTAAACTCTGTAACTGTATTAAAGTCACCATTGGCTTCAATGGTGAAATCCCCGAGCAGTTTCTTTCCTCTCCGGCCACTGAGTTAGGGTTAAGGAGGCCTGCATCATCATAGTGACTGGGTGTGTTGATACACCATCCAAAGTGTAATTAATAACTTCACCATGCTCAAAGAGGCTATTCAATATCTGTTTATTTTTTAAAAATTTTACCCATCTACCAATGGGTGCCCTTCTTTACGAGGCATTGGAAAACCTCCCTGGTCTTTCTGGTCGAATTTGTGTTTGAAATTCACTGCTCAACTGAGGGACCTTACAGGTAATTGTATGCGTGGGGTACAGAGATGAGGTAGTCATTCAAAAATCATGTTAAACACTATTATTGTACACAGAGTTTGTCCATGCAAACGATCATGTGACTTATTAAGCAAATCTTTATTCATAAATGTATTTAGGCTTGCCATGATAAATGTGTTGAATACTTATTGACTCAAGACATTTCAGCTTTCTTTATGTTTAATACATTTGGAACAATTTCCCCCCAAAAAATCTAAGTCCACTTTGACATTATGGGGTATTGTGTGTAGGTCAGCGACATACAATCTAAATGTAATTCATTTTAAATTCAGACTGTAACACGTGTAAAAAAGTCCATGGGGCGTGAATACTTTCTGAAGGCTCTGTACATAGAAATACACATGCCAAATAATATTACACAATGGCGACATATTGTTTCTCATGTGTAGGCTTATATCTCAATACAGAAGTTCACAAGTCAAAACAATAGTCCGGGGTTTGCTGAATATACAGTAAAAAAATGATTTAATTGTCAAAGGCAATCCAGCATCTGTAACCTTAATGCAAAGCGTTGCTCGTTTGGCTCTAAATTTGACGAAGAGCGCCTCCTTTTGGTCATTTTAAAGACCACCACCACCACTACCGAGATTTCCTGGCAAACTTCAGCGCATCACAGAACCGTTACGTTTGTCAATAGATTGTTGACCCTTTAGAAAGCAACACGTGATCTAATTAGTGTATAGAGTAAACATCTAACAACCCATGTTGTTAATGTACATGTGATTTTCAGAACATTCATGTCTTATTCAGACTTGCTTTGGTGTCGCTTGAAGGAAAATAATTAATATAATAAAAACAAAACGCCATCTAAAAGTCACGGTCATAAAATCAGTCAAGGAAAGATGTACAGTTTTGATTAGTTGACGGAAATTAGAAATTAATTTCAAATAAACATAATTACAAAACAGAACCTAATTCAAGTGCTTTTACAATCGGGTTTGTTTGCCTGTTAGAAATGCGGTTGTTTCCTTACAATAAACAAGGCATCAATTTTATTAACAGCGGGCTGTAGTCATCGCTATTTAAATGCAAAGAAAACATAGCGATAGACCCTGATAAACTATCGGCTAATTTTAAAATGCATTCTGAACATTATAAATATATTTGTTTCAAAGGTTCCAATGTCAAGGGGCCACCTTCATTATGGAAAAATGGTTCGATTAGGTAACTCCAGATATTGTAATGGGCTTTAATGAAACATGTATCGGGATAATTAACTCTGAAATATGTGCAACCGCTGGGAAGTTGAGTCGGTGTCGGCTTTCATACTGTCCAGATGTCCTAATACAGATCAGCCTTCAATTAAAAGTTGAACGGTTTTATTTAAAAGCTTTAAATGTGTGTTTTACTTTCAACAATTGTAATCTAATAAACGAGCATAGCCTTTATAAATGTTGAAAATGCGAAAGGCGAAGAACTTGGTAATAGGGCAGATTGGAGAGTGATTGTTGAGATTATAAACCACTGCTCCTAGTCTACCAACCGTTATAAACCACTGCTCCTAGCCTACCAACCATTACAAATCACTGATCCTAGCCTACCATCCATTACAAATCACTGCTCCTAGCCTACCATCCATTACAAACCACTGCTCCTAGCCTACCAACCATTACAAATCACTGCTCCTAGCCTACCATCCATTACAAATCACTGCTCCTAGCCTACCAACCATTACAAATCACTGCTCCTAGCCTACCATCCATTACAAATCACTGCTCCTAGCCTACCATCCATTACAAATCACTGCTCCTGGCCTACCAACATACAAACCACTGCTCCTAGCCTACCAACCATTACAAACCACTGCTCCTAGCCTACCAACTGTTACAAACCACTGCTCCTAGCCTACCAACCAAACCACTGCTCCTAGCCTACAAACCAAACCACTGCTCATAGCCTACCAACCTACATACCACTGCTCCTAGCCTACCAACTGTTACAAACCACTGCTCCTAGCCTACCAACCAAACCACTGCTCCTAGCCTACAAACCAAACCACTGCTCATAGCCTACCAACCTACATACCACTGCTCCTAGCCTACCAACTGTTACAAACCACTGCTCCTAGCCTACCAACCAAACCACTGCTCCTAGCCTACAAACCAAACCACTGCTCATAGCCTACCAACCTACATACCACTGCTCCTATCCTACCAACCAAACCACTGCTCCTATCCTACCAACCAAACCACTGCTCCTAGCCTACCAATCAAACCACTGCTTCTAGCCTACCAATCAAACCACTGCTTCTAGCCTACCTCACTCCTTATCTGCTTGACTGATGATTAAAGCCTAAAATCCAGTTGCACAGTTTATTAAGACTAAAGATGAACAGTAGAACAATGTGATCTTACTGTTGACAGTGTCTAATCCTTTAATTCAACGTCCCCCTAATCATCGCGATGTGACAGTGATTGGTGTCAAATAATGATTCTGATGATAATGATAACGCCTAAATTATGCTATCAGTATTACAGAATATTAAACAAGGGTATACCACTATAACAGGTCAGTACTAGTCTACTAATGGCAGTATATTAGGCTGTAATACAATACTACTGATTTAAATGATTTAAAACAATGTCTTGATGAACAGTGCAGAAGAACATGTGAGATGGTTGAGTTATGTCAAGCGGCCTACCCGAGTAGCTGTATCATTAGCATTTTCACTCTGGTGCTAAAATGAAGAGAGAGATGCTGTGCGGCTTGCCCGCGGCACAGCCCGGGGCGATAGTCATATAAAGAAGGAGGGGGAAAAAATGAATAAAGAAACCGAGACCTATTCTAGGCAATTAACATGTAAAATATCCAGTGGAAATCGAGAGTGAACCGAGAGTGGTTGGGTCAACCGCTCCCCAATTTCAGAATAACAAATAGATTCGTTTGGATCCTATTGAATAAAACAGTTGACTTCCATAATTAAAGATTTGCAGATGTGCACCTGCCACCTTCACACGTTATCATCTCTGATATAATCACATATAGGTCAGATATAATGTAGACTACTCGTGCTTCATAAAATGGCCTCACATTATTCAACCATGTATTTAGGATACTGTCCTGTCTTTCTCCATCAGTTTAATCCGTACCATTTGATGAATTGTTTCTCTCTCTTGGGGGGGGGGGGGGGGGGGGGGGTGGGGCATATGTTTAAATCACGTAGCATTTGAGAACTCAAACGTAGAACCACAGCCCAGGCCATGGGCGATAGCGACCTTAGTTTGACAGCTGCAGCCGGCAGTTACCCGTGTGAAGAAACGCCATTCCGCGGTGACAGTGCCCCACCTACAGGCACAAATAGCTAAAATCATTCCCCTCGGTCTACACTTTTAATAGGTCTCGTGCGAGTAACCTAATAATTATGCACACGGTCGATACAGCCGATGTCAACATGGTGACATGATCATTATTGTGTGATTATTGGAGCAGCTTTCACAGCTGCGGGGGTAAATTTAACACAAAAACACCATTCAAAATACGATTATTTCAAAACTCTAAGCACATTTTCAACTGACGAAGTACAACACACACAAAAAAATCATGCAGTCACTTTTTCACCAAACATAATTAATAATAATTAACAGTTTCATGTAAGAAATACATGTTTCACATTGAAATACATTTTCATATGAAATGAAATTGCTTTTCACAATGCAATGCTCGATGTGATTGTCTTTTAATTTGTTCAAATACATTTTGACTTTGACTTTAATCCGACTGTTCTTAGTTTTCAAAGTGTTTTGTCTACTACAGAGTTTGATAATTACATCATAAAAATTTATGTTTGTAAAGTAGAAACACAATGTTTGATAATGTAAAGTAGAAACATCATGGTTGAAAATGTAAAGTAGAAACGTAATGTTTGATAGTGTAAAGTAGAAAGTATAAGTACTATTACGAAAATGACTTAAGTAAGTTTGAAAAAATGTGATATTGGCAAGATCATGTTGGCCAATAATGTTTGGACCATTTTTTGTGCTGCTACCATGTTGTGTTGCTACCATGCTGTGTTGTCATGTGTTGCTGCCTTGCTATGTTGTTGTCTTAGGTCTCTCTGGACGTGATGTGTATTTTGTCCTGTATATATATATATATATATATATATATATATATATATTTTTTTTATCCCAGCCCCCTGTCTCCGCAGGAAGCCTTTTGCCTTTTGGTAGGCCATCATTGTAAATAAGAATTTGTTCTTAACTGACTTGCTTAGTTAAATTACAGAAATTATATTACATAGTTAAATAAAGGTTAAATAAAATACAAAATAAAACTGTAATACAGTAATATATACCGACAGAGTACTGTGATACTGTAATATATGCCAATATATGCCAATAGAGTACTGTAATACCGTAATATATACCAAAAGAGTACTGTAATACTGTAATATATGCCAATAGAGTACTGTAATACTGTAATATATGCCAATAGAGTATTGTAATACCTGTAATATATGCCAATAGAGTACTTGTAATACTGTAAAATATGCCAATAGAGTACAGTAATACTGTAATATATGCCAATAGAGTACTGTAATACGGCAATATATGTCAATAGAGTACTGTAATACTGTAATATATGCCTATAGAGTACTGTAATACTGTAATATATGCCAATAGAGTACTGTAATACTGTAATATATGCCAATAGAGTACTGTAATACTATAATATTTGCCAATAGAGTACTGTAATACCGTAATATATGCCAATAGAGTACTGTAATACTGTAATATATGCCAATAGAGTACTGTAATACCGTAATATATGCCAATAAAGTACTGTAATACTGTAATATATGCCTATAGAGTACTGTAATACCGTAATATATGCCAATAGAGTACTGTAATACTGTAATATATGCCAATAGAGTACTGTAATACTGTAATATTTGCCAATAGAGTACTGTAATACCGTAATATATGCCAATAGAGTACTGTAATACTGTAATATATGCCAATAGAGTACTGTAATACCGTAATATATGCCAATAAAGTACTGTAATACTGTAATATATGCCTATAGAGTACTGTAATACCGTAATATATGCCAATAGAGTGCTGTAATACTGTACTATATGCCAATAGAGTACTGTAATACTGTAATATATGCCAATATAGTAATATATGCCAATAGAGTACTGTAATACTGTAATATATGCCAATAGAGTAATATATGCCAATAGAGTGCTGTAATACTGTACTATATGCCAATAGAGTACTGTAATACTGTAATATATGCCAATATAGTAATATATGCCAATAGAGTACTGTAATACTGTAATATATGCCAATAGAGTAATATATGCCAATAGAGTACTGTAATACTGTAATATATGCCAATAGAGTACTGTAATACTGTAATATATGCCAATAGAGTAATATATGCCAATAGAGTACTGTAATACTGTAATACATGCCAATAGAGTACTGCAATACTGTAATATATGCCAATAGAGTACTGTAATTCTGTAATAAATGCCAATAGAGTACTGTAATACTGTAATATATGCCAATAGTGTACTGTAATATTGTAATATATGCCAATAGAGTACTGTAATACTGTAATATATGCCAATAGAGTACTGTAATACTGTAATACATACCAATAGAGTACTGTAATTATGTAATAAATGCCAATAGAGTAATATATGCCAATAGAGTACTGTAATACTGTAATACATACCAATAGAGTACTGTAATTATGTAATAAATGCCAATAGAGTACTGTAATACTGTAATATATGCCAATAGTGTACTGTAATATTGTAATATATGCCAATAGAGTACTGTAATACTGTAATGTATGCCAATAGAGTAATATATGCCAATAGAGTACTGTAATACTGTAATATATGCCAATAGAGTACTGTAATACAGTAATATATGCCAATAGAGTACTGTAATACTGTAATAAATGCCAATAGAGTACTGTAATACCGTAATAAATGCCAATAGAGTACTGTAATACTGTAATATATGCCAATAGAGTAATATATGCCAATAGAGTACTGTAATACTGTAATAAATGCCAATAGAGTACTGTAATACTGTAATATATGCCAATAGAGTAATATATGCCAATAGAGTACTGTAATACTGTAATATATGCCAATAGAGTACTGTAATACTGTAATATATGCCAATAGAGTACTGTAATAGTGTAATATATGCCAATAGAGTACTATAATACTGTAATATATGCCAATAAAGTACTGTAATACTGTAATAAATGCCAATAGAGTACTGTAATACTGTAATATGTGCCATTTACGTAGCTGCCGTTTTTATCCAAAGTGACAACAATGAGTCTACACATGTCCGTCCGTATGTGAGCCCGGCAGGAATCCAACCCACAACTCAAATGTTGCTCGTGCCATGTGCTTACTAACTGAGCCACAAAGGACCACTACAAGACAGTACAGTACTATATTGGCACATTTTACAGTATTACAAGTACTCTATTGCCATATATTGCCATATATTACAGTATTACAGTACTTTATTGGCATATATTACAGTACTCTACATGATTACAGTACATGTGGACGGTGCATGACTGCCATGCCCATGAGCATACCACCTTCCTTCAGGCCATGGATGAGACATGTAATGACATCAACCCAGACCTACAGTACCAGTCAAAAGTCTGGACACACCTACTCATTCAAGGGTTTTTCATTATTATTATTATTATTTACTTTTCATATTTACATTGTAGAATAATAGTGAAGACATCAGAACTATGAAATAACACATATGGAATCATGTAGTAACCAAAAAAGTGTTAAACAGATCTAAATATATTTGAGATTTGAGATTCTTCAAAGTAGCCACCCTTTGCCTTGATGACAGCTTTGCACACTCTTGGCATTCTCTCAACCAGCTTGGTTGAATGAGCAGGCGTGTCCAAACCTTTGACTCGTACTGTGTGTCAGGCTTGGATTCACCACACTAAAAGTTGTTCCCCGGGTGTATGAACAACGAGGACATTTACTATGATGTGGATGAGCCCTATGGTCAAATGACAGGCTAACTAGCGCCCTGTCACATGTTATGTTTCTTACCATTCATTTCATGTGTTTCATTTGATTACACCTACAGTGTCATTACAGATGAACAATACATTTATATTCTTGCATCAATGATTGTGAAAGATGTCTTCAGTGATCACACATGGGAGAGAAACGAAGGAAATTAGATTTTAAGTACATTTTGATGGGTGTTGGGTAAACTAGTTGTTAAAATAACTACATTTAAATATGTCATTGTGCTATGATTTTGTTGATTTAAATCAACATTTCTCACGGTATTTGACATTAAACATATGTTTGGATTGGTTGTGTGGTGAGAGATATCTCCAAACAAAACACAAGAAAAGGTTTTTAATGGAAAACTGCACCATGAATGTTACCAGTTTGGAGTTTTGTACTGAAGGTTTAGAAAATTTACCACATTCAGAAAGTATACTGATCACCTTCCCCTTTTTCCACATTTTGTTACGTTACAACCGTATCCTAAAATGGATTACATAAAATGTTTCCTCAACAATCTACAAACAATACCCCAATAACTGGCGGGTAGGAGCGCTGGGCCAGTAACCCGAAAGGTTACTGGATCGAATCCCCGAGCTGACAAGGTAAACAAATCTGTCGTTCTGCCCCTGAACAAGGCAGTTAAACCCACTGTTCCCCTGAACAAGGCAGTTAAACCCACTGTCCCTCTGAGCAAGGCAGTTAAACCCACTGTTCCCCTGAGCAAGGCAGTTAAACCCACTGTCCCCCTGAGCAAGGCAGTTAAACCCACTGTTCCCCTGAACAAGGCAGTTAAACCCACTGTTCCCCTGAACAAGGCAGTTAAACCCACTGTTCCCCTGAGCAAGGCAGTTAAACCCACTGTTCCCCTGAACAAGGCAGTTAAACCCACTGTTCCCCTGAGCAAGGCAGTTAAACCCACTGTTCCCCTGAACAAGGCAGTTAAACCCACTGTTCCCCTGAACAAGGCAGTTAAACCCACTGTTCCCCTGAACAAGGCAGTTAAACTCACTGTTCCCCTGAACAAGGCAGTTATAACCCACTGTTCCCCTGAACAAGGCAGTTATAACCCACTGTTCCCCTGAGCAAGGCAGTTAAACCCACCCTTCCCCTGAACAAGGCAGTTAAACCCACTGTTCCCCTGAGCAAGGCAGTTAAACCCACTGTTCCCCTGAACAAGGCAGTTAAACCCACTGTTCCCCTGAACAAGGCAGTTAACCCACTGTTCCCCTGAACAAGGCAGTTAAACCCACTGTTCCCCTGAACAAGGCAGTTATCCCACTGTTCCCCTGAACAAGGCAGTTAAACCCACTGTTCCCCTGAACAAGGCAGTTAACCCACTGTTCCCCTGAACAAGGCAGTTAAACCCACTGTTCCCTGGGCGTCGATGACGTGGATGTTGATTAAGGCAGCTCCCCTGCACCTCTCTGATTCAGAGGAGGTTGGGTTAAATGCGAAAGACACATTTCAGTTGAATGCATTCTGTTGTACAACTGACTAGGTATCTCTCTTTCCCTTTCCCTTAATGACAAAGAGGAAGGGGGAGGGGCCTTTAGAGATGGCTAAGTGATAAAGCAGAGGAAACACTTCCTGATTCATCATCAGAGTTCAACAGCCTCAATCCTCACTTGCAACATATTTCATTTCCCTTTGTCTGTGTCTGTGTCTGTGTCTGTACCTGTGTCTGTGCCTGTGCCAGTGCGTGTGTTGTCTTCTATCCTCATGGGGACCTAGAGGAGGGAGGGAGGGAGGGAGGGAGGGAGGGAGGGAGGGAGGGAGGGAGGGAGGGAGGGAGGGAGGGAGGGAGGGAGGGAGGGAGGGAGGGTAGGGAGAGAGAGAGAGAGAGAGAGATAGAGAGAGACAGACAGACAGACAGACAGACAGAAAGACAGACAGAAAGACAGACAGAAAGACAGACAGAAAGACAGACAGAAAGAGAGGGAGGGAGGGAGGGAGGGAGGGAGGGAGGGAGGGAGGGAGGGAGGGAGGGACGGACGGGCGGGCGGGCGGGCGGGCGGGCGGACGGACGGACGGACGGACGGACGGACGGACAGACAGACAGACAGACAGAGAAGATAGATAGAGGGAGAGAGATGTTATCCTCCTCAATGAAATGATCAAATATACAGACAACATTTTCCAGTTGGCTAAACTCTTCAACATCATCATCAGCTCTGACATCTTCCCCAGTATTTGGAACCACGGACTGATCACCCCAATCCATAAAAGTGGAGACAAATTTGACCCCAGTAACTACGGTGGGATATGCGTCAACAGCAACCTTGGTGAAAATCCTCTGCATTATCATTAACAGCAGACTCGTACATTTCCTCAATGAAAACAACGTACTGAGCAAATGTCAAATTGTTTTTTTTTAACCTGTTGATGCCAGGAGTTCCTCTGGAGGAACACCCTCCCCCCGTTCAGCTCAAACGGTGGCGCATGGAACGCAAAAATATTCTTAAAAATATTTAACCTCCACACATTATTAAGTCCAATAGCTCAAATGAAAGATAAACACCTTGTTCATCTACCCAGCATGTCAGATTTTTAAAATGTTTTACGGCGAAAACACACCACACATTTGTATTAGACCACCACCGAAACAAAAGACAAGCGGCAGCCATTTTGTCCCAGAAAATATAAAATTATAAAAGCAGGATTAAAAAATAAATCGCTCACTAACCTTTTGAAAATCTTCATCAGATGACAGTGATAGGACATGTTACACAGTACATTTTTTTTTTTTCAATAATATGCCATATATATCCATAAATGTCCATTTACAGTGTACTCATGTTCAGAAATTACTCAAAAATGCCCGCAGGAAACCTAGGTAGCTCGGCAAGATAACGTAAATAGACATCATAAACTTTGGCTAAATATACATGTTCTACATATAGTTAACCAAATTATCATACGACAGGCTACGTATTCACCCTGCACTCCCTAATTGACAAACAAACAAACCAAAGCAAAGGCAAAGCCTTCTCATGTTTTGTTGATTTCAAAAAAGCCTTCGACTCAATTTGGCATGAGGGTCTGCTATACAAACTGATGGAAAGTGGTGTTGGGGGAAAAACATACAACATTATAAAATCCATTTAAACAAACAACAAGTGTTCGGTTAAAATAGGCAAAAAACAAACACATTGCTTCCCACAGGGCCGTGGGGTGAGACAGGGATGCAGCTTAAGCCCCACCCTCTTCAACATATATATCAACGAATTGGTG
The DNA here is from genome assembly GCF_013265735.2 of Oncorhynchus mykiss. Taxonomy (NCBI): domain Eukaryota; kingdom Metazoa; phylum Chordata; class Actinopteri; order Salmoniformes; family Salmonidae; genus Oncorhynchus; species Oncorhynchus mykiss. Next base: position 9,941,871 of record NC_048587.1, on the reverse strand, counting down.
AGGGCACTAGAAAAGTCTGCAGCACCCGGCCTCACACTCCTAGAATCTGAAGTCAAATGTCTGCTGTTTGCCGATGATCTGGTGCTTCTGTCACCAACCAAGGAGGGCCTACAGCAGCACCTAGATCTTATGCACAGATTCTGTCAGACCTGGGCTCCGACAGTAAATCTCAGTAAGACCAAAATAATGGTGTTCCAAAAAAGGTCCAGTCACCAGGACCACAAATACAAATTCCCTCTAGACACTGTTGCCCTAGAGCACACAAAAAAACTATACATACCTTGGCCTAAACATCAGCGCCACAGGTAACTTCAACAAAGCTGTGAACGATCTGAGAGACAAGGCAAGAAGGGCATTCTATGCCATCAAAAGGAACATAAAAATCAACATACCAATTAGGATTTGGCTAAAGATACTTGAATCAGTTATAGAACCCATTGCCCTTTATGGTTGTGAGGTCTGGGGTCCGCTCACCAACTAATAATTCACAAAATGGGACAAACACCGAATTGAGACTCTGCATTCAGAATTCTGCAAAAATATCCTCCGTTTGCATGTAAAACACCAAATAATGCATGCAGAGCAGAATTAAGACAATACCCGCTAATTATCAAAATCGAGAAAAGAGACGTTCAATTCTACAACCACCTAAAAGGAAGCGATTCCCAAACCTTCCATAACAAAGCCATCACCTACAGAGAGATGGAGAAGAGTCCCCTAAGCAGGCTGGTCCTGGGGCTCTGTTCACAGGACCAGAATACCTGACCCCTGTGACTGACCCAAACTTAAGGAAAGCTTTGACTATGTACAGACTCAGTGAGCATAGCCTTGCTATTGAGAAAGGCCGCTGTAGGCAGACCTGGCTCTCGGGGGAAGACAGGCTATGTGCACACTTCCCACAAAATGAGGTGGAAACTGAGCTGCACTTCCTAACCTCCTGCCCAATGTATGACCATATTAGAGACACATATTTCCCTCAGATTACACAGATCCACAAAGAATTAGAAAACAAACCCGATTTTGAAAAACTCCCATATCTACTGGGTGAAATACCACAGTGTGCCATCACAGCAGCAATATGTGTGACCTGTTGCCACAAGAAAAGGGCAACCAGTGAAGAACAAACACCATTGTAAATACAACCCATATTTATGCTTATTTATTTTCCCTTGTGTACTAACCATTTGTACATTGTTACAACACTGTATAATATGACATGTGTAATGTCTTTATTCTTTTGGAACTTCTGTCAGTGTAATGTTTACTGTTCATGTTTACTGTTCAGACAGACAGACAGACAGACAGACAGACAGACAGACAGACAGACAGACAGACAGACAGACAGACAGACAGACAGACAGACAGACAGACAGACAGACAGACAGGGAGATAGAGAGAGAGAGAGAGAGAGAGAGACATGGAGGGAGAGAGAGAGAGACATGGAGGGAGAGAGAGAGAGAGAGACATGGAGAGTGAGGGAGAGACATGGAGAGAGAGAGAGAGAGAGAGAGAGAGAGAGAGAGAGAGAGAGACATGGAGGGAGAGAGAGAGAGAGAGAGACATGGAGGGAGGGAGAGAGAGAGAGACATGGAGAGTGAGGGAGAGACATGGAGGGAGAGAGAGACATGGAGGGAGAGAGAGAGACATGGAGAGAGAGAGAGACATGGAGAGAGAGAGAGAGAGACATGGAGGGAGAGAGACATGGAGGGAGAGAGACATGGAGGGAGAGAGAGGGAGCGATCAAGATATCAAGATGGAGACAGAAGGAGAAAGGAGAGAGAGAGAGAGAGAGAGAGAGAGACATGAAGAGAGAGAGAGACATGGAGAGAGAGGGAGACATGGAGGGAGAGAGAGAGAGAGAGACATGGAGGGAGAGAGACATGGAGGGAGAGAGAGAGACATGGAGAGAGAGACATGGAGAGAGAGAGAGAGAGAGAGAGAGAGAGAGAGAGAGAGAGAGAGACATGGAGAGAGAGAGAGAGAGAGAGAGAGACATGGAGAGAGAGAGAGAGACAGAGAGACATGGAGGGAGAGAGACATGGAGGGAGAGAGAGAGACATGGAGAGAGAGAGACATGGAGAGAGAGAGACATGGAGAGAGAGAGAGACATGGAGAGAGAGAGAGAGAGAGACATGGAGAGACATGGAGAGAGAGAGAGAGAGAGAGAGAGAGAGAGAGAGAGAGAGAGACATGGAGAGACATGGAGAGAGAGAGAGAGAGAGAGAGAGAGAGAGAGAGAGAGAGAGAGACATGGAGAGAGAGAGAGAGACAGAGAGACATGGAGAGAGAGAGAGAGAGAGAGAGAGAGAGAGAGAGACAGAGACAGAGAGAGAGACAGAGAGACATGGAGAGAGAGAGAGAGAGAGAGAGAGACATGGAGAGAGAGAGAGACATGGAGATCAAGATATCAAGATGGAGACAGAAGGAGGAAGGAGAGAGAGATATTCACTAGTTTGCAGACACCAGGATGTGTGTGATGACGAGGGGCACATCAAAACGTTTGCAGTTCAATTCTTACCTACCAAATAAAAAATGCAAGATAAATTTGTTACCATCCCATTTTCAACCTTTACTGATGCTTTTGTCACACACAAAAATGGCCATTATATAGCGAAAGTGGCCATTATACAGCGAAAGTGGCCCCTGGTATTGGTACCTGCACTCTAGCCAGATACAGTGCAGGTTTAACATGATTAAATATGAACAAAAGAGTGAGATGATTTGTTAGTCAAACGGCAGACAAGCATTGATCCGAATAAGACCCTCAACATTTACTGGAACAGAGAGCATCACGCTCATCACCTTAGACTTTCACCACCCTGTTAATCAGAATGTATTTAATACGTAGCTTAATGAGCTGTGTGTTCTCCCAGAGTCATAGTGAGAGGACCACACAGTATGTCACCACCTGACTCCAAGTTTACCTCCATATGAAGGTTATTATATCAATATTTTCACACATTTTCACTTTCTCACATAGCCTAATTAATATTACAGAGACATAAAGATCCCACCTTGTCTTCCGTATTTTGTTTTGTCGACATTTGGAAAGTTTACCGACAAATTCGCTATTTCCATTAGGCCTGTTTTTCTTTATTTTTTAATCAGACATTTACTTTACTCACATATAAAAAAACGTTGGATGGAAACCTGGTTATAGTCTAATAATGTTGTACATTTAAATATCTCTGCACGTTGACATCTCTGAAAAAACAAACAGAGACATAATTACTGTAAACAAAAGCCCCTTGTGGTGACTTGTCCTACTTTCTGCCACCGTATTGGGGGGAGGAAGAGAAGCCATGGCAGAGAGACAGAGAGACAGAGAGACAAAGAGAGACAGAGAGACAGAGAGGCAGAGAGACAGAGAGACAGAGAGACAGAGAGATAGAGAGACAGAGAGACAGAGAGGCAGAGAGACAGAGAGGCAGAGAGACAGAGAGATAGAGAGACAGAGAGATAGAGAGGCAGAGAGACAGAGAGGCAGAGAGACAGAGAGACAGAGAGACAGAGAGATAGAGAGATAGAGAGACAGAGAGGCAGAGAGACAGAGAGACAGAGAGACAGAGAGGCAGAGAGACAGAGAGACAGAGAGACAGAGAGGCAGAGAGACAGACAGACAGAGAGACAGAGAGACAGAGAGGCAGAGAGACAGAGAGACAGAGAGGCAGAGAGATAGAGAGACAGAGAGACAGAGAGACAGAGAGACAAAGAGACAGAGAGACAGAGAGGCAGAGAGACAGAGAGACAGAGAGACAGAGAGACAGAGAGACTGAGAGACAGAGAGGCAGAGAGACAGAGAGGCAGAGAGACAGAGAGACAAAGAGATAGAGAGGCAGAGAGACAGAGAGACAAAGAGACAGAGAGACAGAGAGGCAGAGAGACAGAGAGACAGAGAGAGAGAGAGAGAGACAGGGAGGCAGAGAGACAACGAGACAGAGAGACAAAGAGATAGAGAGACAAAGAGATAGAGAGACAGAGAGACAGAGAGAGAGAGAGACAGAGAGACAGAGAGACAGAGGCAGAGAGACAGAGAGACAGAGAGGCAGAGAGACAGAGAGGCAGAGAGGCAGAGAGACAGAGAGGCAGAGAGACAGAGAGACAAAGAGACAGAGAGACAGAGAGGCAGAGAGACAGAGAGACAGAGACTGGCATATGGACTGCATCTTCATTAGAACCGTGGCAATAAATAGATTAATTGGGCAGATTAAGAAGCCAAAGCTTTGATCAGATAATCCCCCTGCAACATCCCAAATGGCACCCTATAGACCCTGGTCAAAAGTAGTGCACTAAATAGGGAATAGGGTGCCATAGTAGTGCACTAAATAGGGAATAGGGTGCCATAGTAGTGCACTAAATAGGGAATAGGGTGCCATAGTAGTGCACTAAATAGGGAATAGGGTGCCATTTTGGGGACAGAGACACAACATCTCTGTTGTTTATTAAGCAAGACTATTCATGAGGAATATTCCTACAGATTTCAACACATAGTCGAGTTTAGCCGAAGAGTTTGTTATCTGATTACACAAGAGACGTGCACAACATCACAGACAGTTCTTGGTTGTTGATCACTCCGTCACTCCCACAGAAAACAGACTGTGTTCTTCTATTAAAAACGGGGTAACAGTTGTGTCTGTGTGTACCAATGAATATTTGACCATCAGCATCAGCATCAGCATCATCTTCAGCATCATCATCATCAGCATCATCATCAGCATCATCATCAGCATCAGCATCATCATCAGCATCAGCATCAGCATCATCATCATCATCATCATCAGCATCATCATCAGCATCAGCATCAGCATCATCATCATCAGCATCAGCATCAGCATCATCATCATCAGCATCATCATCAGCATCATCATCCACATCATCATCATCATCATCATCAGCATCATCATCAGCATCAGTCAGTCAGTCAGAATTGTCATCTCTGGGAAGTAAAGCAGATCAGTGACGACCAGTCATTCAGGGCAGATGGACCTCTGTTTTGAGACCCACCTGTTTATCTAAAACCATTAATTTGAAAAATGCTTTATTTTTGTTGTTGTTGTTGTTGTTGTTGTTGTCTGTTTTGCATGTTATTTTGGCATTATAATACGTGTCACATATCAGTTTGCAAACAATGTACAAATAAATAAATACATATTTGAGTTAATAAAGCTGCATACAAACATGGTCTCTTTTGTTCTTTCTTGAGTAATGCAGCTCCAAAATGTTTCAAAGTGTTTTGGCCGAGCTCAGTGCTTTCTGTGGTGGTGATTTAGCCGAGCTCAGTGCTTTCTGTGGTGGTGAGGCAGCCAGCGGAAAGTACGGAGCGTAGGGGTTGGTAATGTTCTCTAGTTGCGCCGTGATTGGCTCAGTGTTCTCTCACTCACGGGGACACTATGTCACCACTAAATCTATGGGTAGAGCTCAACAATTCAATCTCCTTGGGTGCTACCATAGAGTTGCATTAGAACTGCCCATCCAAGAAGGCTTTTATCTGTGGTCATTGGCCACAGAAAAAAATACATAAAATCATGTTATATCTCCCGTAGCTTTGATTGGACTGATTATGTCAACATCATACTTTCAAAATCTTAGCTAGCAAACTATCAGTCATTATGATGAAGATGACAATCTACTGGAAAATATCAATCATTCCTGTATGAAGAGAAATTATGAAGAGAAATTACAGATAAAATGTATCTGTGCTCATGGGCCATTGGACATAAACATTACACAACAAGTTGGAAATCGCAAACTCAACAATGAGAGGTTTGGAAGGAATCAGTGGCTAACTGCAAGCCTTGCAAAGCTATCCCTAGCCTGCTATTCAGTGGAGTGGGTGTGTGGTCCAAGTCTGGGTTTATTAAAGGTCTCTGTTCCAAGCTTAAAATAACAAACATTCAATATTGGCCATGCTGTCAATCCAGCATGACTTCTGCTGCGTTCAAAACACAACTGGAAACTCGGAACTGGAAAAAAATAAGCTCCGACTGGGAAAATACATTTTGAATGATCATCCATCTCAGAATTCCAAGTCAGGAACTCGGGCCTCTTTCTAGAACTCCGACCTGAAGATCACTGATGTCATGATTCCAAGTCGGGAACTCGGGCCTCTTTCTAGAGCTTCGACCTGAAGATCACTGATGTCATGATTCAACCTTGTTTTTTTCCCCCCCGAGTTCCGAGCTGTCTTGAAAGCACCATAAATCCAGAAAATTCCAGACTTTGATGACTAAATTTTCTCACAAAGGACCACCGCGCCACCTTCCTGTTCAAGTGAGCAAAGCACAACAAAGTGAGTCCAAAAATGTCTTGTATGCTGTTGCATAAAATGTGTTATATTCAAGGGATATATGTATAGTGTATGTATGTGTAGCTAAGAATGTAATACTAAGTGTATGTTGTGTAGTAAGCTGTTAGTAGCCCATGTGTCTTACCCTAAAAATTAGGTCACTTACATCCTCACAATTTACCCTACTGTTTTGACATGTAGCCCATAGCCTGTTTGAGAGAAATGTAATCATTGAATATTGTAAGATATTTCATATACCCTTATATACCCTATGGTTCTGACTTGGTGTACAGGGAGAATTCTGAATTATGTCACTGTGCACTTTAAAAATTGTTGAACAAACAGTTGACTATGTCCGTCCTAGCTCGTTCATTATTGCCTCAATCGAAATTACAGATGGCCTTTTTTGCGCTCGTCCTCCTCTTATGCCATAGTTTATACATCTCAATTGTCAATAGAAACGACATTTGTTTAAAGCTTCTTTGGGTTGGTTGTCCCTACTACGGGATGGTTGAGCTAATGTAGGCTACTGCGATTAGCATGAGGTTGTAAGTAACAAGAACATTTTCCAGGACACAGACATATCTGATATTGGCAGAAAGCTTAAATTCTTGTTAACCTAACTGCACTGTCTAATTTACAGTGTCACAGGCCGGCTCATAGCCTGAGGCAAAAATGAGGGGACACGAACAACAGGTATCGGCCAATCAAAAAGGTTCTTTATTATAAACCAACAAATTTAAACTAAGAAAAAGGAGTGAGGTGTGGAAGTATCATAATGTAAGGTGTATGTAAAGTGCAGGGATGCGTGAATCTGTGTGTGTGAATGACTGAGTGAAAACTATGCAAAACTACAAAGGAACAAACAAAACAGGATCATACCTGGAGGAGCAGAGAGAGAGAGACAAGAGTGATTCGTGAAAAAGCAGTTTAAATACCCTGAGCCCAGGTGACTCCAATCACTAACGACCCTCCTCTGCCTGCAGGAGGAACTGCCCCTGCACTGCAGAGGAGGAGCCGTGACAACAGTAAAATAATTCCATGCTATTGTTTGAGGAGAGTGCATAATTTTGAACATGAAAGGTTATTAATAAACACACTAGACACATTTGGGCAGTCTCGATACAACATTTTTTAACAGAAATGCAATGGTTCATTTGATCAGTCTAAAACTTTGCACATACATTGCTGCCATCTAATGGACAACATCTAAATTACACCTAGGCTGGAATAATACATCACGGCCTTTCTCTTGCATTTCACAGATGGTACAAAAAAATACAAAAGAACTATTGTTTTTTTCTGTGTATTATTGTTATTTTAGGCGAAAATTGAAAACAAATATGCCCCTTTTTTTCAATTTTCACCTACAATGACATACCCAAATCTAACTGCCTGCAGCTCAGGACCTGAAGCAAGGATATGCATATTCTTGGTACCATTTGAAAGGAAACACTTTGACGTTCATGGAAATGTGAAGGGAATGTAGAAGAATATAACACAGTAGATCTGGTAAAAGATAATACAAAGAAAAAAACAACTGTTTGTTGTATTTTTTTGCACCATCTTTGAAATGCAAGAGAAATGAGAGATACGGTATATGTGCAGATGAGGATGTGCAAGTAGAAATACTGGTGTGCAAGAGAGCAGAAAAACAAAAACAAATATGGGGATGAGGTAGGTAGTTGGTTGGATGGGCTATTTACAGATGGGCTGTGTACAGCTGCAGCGATCGGTAAGCTGCTCTGACAGCTTACGCTTAAAGTTAGTGAGGGAGATATAAGTCTCCAACTTCAGTGATTTTTGAAATCCGTTCCAGTCATTGGCAGCAGAGAACTGGAAGGAAAGGCGGCCAAAGGAAGTGTTGGCTTTGGGGGTGACCAGTGAAATATACATGCTGGAGTGCGTGCTATGGGTGGGTGTTGCTATAGTGACCAGTGAACTGAGATAAGGCAGAGCTTTACCTAGCAAAGACTTATAGATGACCTGGAGCCAGTGGCTTTGGCGATGAATATGTAGCGAGGACCAGCCAACGAGAGCGTACAGGTCACAGTGGTGGGTAGCATATGGGGCATTGGTGACAAAACAGATGGCACTCTGATAGAAAGCATCCATATGCTCAGTAGAGTGTTGGAGGCTATTTTGTAAATTACATTGCTGAAGTCAAAGATCGGTAGGATAGTCAGTTTTATGAGGGTATGTTTGGCAGCATGAGTGAAAGAGGCTTTGTTGCAAAATAGGAAGCCGATTCTAGATTTAACTTTGGATTGGAGATGCTTAATATGAGTCTGGAAGGAGAGTTTACAGTCTAACCAAACACCTAAGTATTTGTAGTTTTCCACGTATTCTAAGTCAGAACCGTCCAGAGTAGTGATGTTAGTCGGGCGGGCAGGTGTGGGCAGCGATCGTTTGAAGAGCATGCATTTAATTTTACTAGCATTTAGGAGCAGTTGGAGGCCACGGAAGGAGTGTTGTATGGCGTTGAAGCTCATTTGGAGGTTTGTTAACACAGATATGTCTATGTCCTGGGAAATGTTCTTGTTACGTACAACCTTATGCTAATCTCATTAGCCTACATTAGTTCAACCTTCCCGTGGAAGGGACACCGATCCCGAAGAATAAGAAGGCAAATATTAAATGTCTTTTTTATTTTATTTAACCTTTATTTAACTAGGCAAGTCAGTTATGAACAAATTCTTATTTACAATGGCGGCCTACCTCGGCCAAACCCGGACGACGCTGGGCCAGTTGTGCGCAGCCCTATGGGACTCCCAATAAGGGCCAGTTGTGATACAGCCACATGCTAAAAAACTGCCACTGAAGCAGGTAAATAAAATAAGTAAATGAAGCAACAGCAGATGAGATGGTGAATGAGGTCAGTTAGACACGTCGATGAGATGGTGAATGAGGTCAGTTAGACACGTTGATGAGATGGTGAATGAGGTTAGTTAGACACGTTGATGAGATGGTGAATGAGGTTAGTTAGACACGTTGATGAGATGGTGAATGAGGTCAGTTAGACACGTTGATGAGATGGTGAATGAGGTTAGTTAGACACGTTGATGAGATGGTGAATGAGGTTAGTTAGACACGTTGATGAGATGGTGAATGAGGTTAGTTAGACACGTTGATGGGATGGTGAATGAGGTTAGTTAGACACGTTGATGAGATGGTGAATGAGGTTAGTTAGACACGTTGATGAGATGGTGAATGAGGTTAGTTAGACACGTTGATGAGATGGTGAATGAGGTTAGTTAGACACGTAGTGGAATGACAGGTGATAAAACATCTCTCCCTCAGAGTATCTTAACGACCTTTAACCTCTCACCCTCTCCCCAGGGAGCCCACCGTGCACGCCGCTTCTGCCCTCGTTGACACAGATCTGATTTAACATTTAAACAACAGCAAGGTGCACCGCCGGCAAGCCTCTGCAAACACCTCCAAACTCATGTACAAGCAGAGGCTCAGAGGCAAACAAGCAACCGAACGCAGAGCAGAGGTGAACACCACGAGACGTTGTTAATTCATAATATATTTTATATAATATATTTATTATTCGTTATGGGGGCCTTGGGATCAGATAAAACATTAGGCATTAACAGTCTCTGTCTCCCGTCTCCTCTCCTCCACTGTTTGGCCTTACCTCTCTGAAGCTTTTGTTCCAAACTACAGTACCTATTCCTGTCCTGCCACTCAGCCTGACAGTAAGATATCTCTCTGAGAGGAGGTTCCCTCATGTGTTTGGTAACCCTTCCTGTCCTGGCACTCAGCCTGACAGTAAGATATCTCTCTGAGAGGAGGTTCTTTCATGTGTTTGGTAACCCTTCCTGTCCTGACACTCAGCCTGACAGTAAGATATCTCTCTGAGAGGAGGTTCCCTCATGTGTTTGGTAACCCTTCCTGTCCTGGCACTCAGCCTGACAGTAAGATATCTCTCTGAGAGGAGTCCTGTTCTTTCATGTGTTTGGTAACCTAGTCTCTGTCTCTCCTCTCCTTTTTGGTAACCCTTCCAGCGGCTCCGTTAGTCGTATGAGACCGGTGGTGACCGACAGGTCAATACAGGCACGCCACTTAACTAGTTTTGGGGTAACCGTGCGCGTTGCAGGAAGTCTTGAGGGGTTCCGTTGGGCGCAAGGAGTAATGGGAGCTACTGTCAAGAACACAGCAAGAGACAAAGGGGATTTCAGTTAAAGTCCATAACCTTTAACATAAAACAGTATCAATGTCTGTATGGTTTTATTTCCTGGAGGGATGGGGGATGTTCTGAAGGACAATAAAAAAGAAACAGGGAGGTTGCAGTTGTATACAAATGAAAAGTGTCACCCTTTAATTCATAAAACACAATAAAAAAAATATTGCTTGAAAGCTAGAATCTGCAGTTGAAAAACAATAACAAAGGAGACAAAGCCACCATTGTTTTGGTAAAGAGCTGAGGGATGGGCCTAGAGAAATGTAATGATATCAGAATTATAGTTTTAACAAGGCTCGAGACCATATATATGTATATATACAGTTGAAGTCGGAAGTTTACATACACCTTAGCCAAATACATTTAAACTCAGTTTTTCGCAATTCCTGACATTTAACTCTAGTAAAAATTCCCTGTCTTAGGTCAGTTAGGATCACCACTTCATTTTAAGAATGTGAAATGTCAGAATAATTATAGAGAGAATTATTTATTTCAGCTTTTATTACTTTCATCACATTCCCAGTGGGTCAGAAGTTTACATACACTCAATTAATATTTGGTAGCATTGCCCTGAATTTTTAAAACTTGGGTCAAACGTTTCAGGTAGCCTTCCACAAGCTTCCCACAATAAGTTGGGTGAATTGTGGCCCATTCCTCCGGACAGAGCTGGTGGAACTGAGTCAGGGTTGTAAGACCTCCTTGCTTGCACACGCTTTTTCAGTTCTGCCACAAATGTTCTATGGGATTGAGGTCAGGGCTTTGTGATGACCAGTCCAAGACCTTGACTTTGTTGTCCTTATGCCATTTTGCCACAACTCTGGAAGTATGCTTGGGGTCATTGTCCATTTGGAAGACCCATTTGCGACCAAGCTTTAACTTCCTGACTGATGTCTTGAGATGTTGCTCCAATATATCCACATCATTTTCCTACCTCATGATGCCATCTATTTTGTGAAGTGCACCAGTCCCTCCTGCAGCAAAGCACCCCCCACAACATGATGCTGCCACCCCCGTGCTTCACGGTTGGGATGCTGTTCTTTGGCTTGCAAGCCTCCCCCTTTCCCCCCCAAACATAACAATGGTCATTATGGCCAAACAGTTCTATTTTTGTTTCATCAGACCAGAGGACATTTCTCCAAAAAGTATGATCTTTGTCCCCATGTGCAGTTGCAAACCGGAGTCTGGCTTTTTTATGGCGGTTTTGGAGCAGTGGCTTCTTCCTCGCTGAGCAGCCTTTCAGGTTATGTCAATATAGGACTCGTTTTACTGTGGATATAGATAATTTTGTACCTGTTTCCTCCAGCATCTTCACAAGGTCCTTTGGTGTTGTTCTGGGATTGATTTACACTTTTCACACCAAAGTACGTTAATCTCTAGGAGACAGAACACGTCTCCTTCCTGAGCGGTATGATGGCTGCGTGGTCCCATGGTGTTTATACTTGCTTACTATTGTTTGTACAGATGAACGTGGTACCTTCAGGCGATAGGAAATTGCTCCCAATGATGAACCAGTCTTGTGGAGGTCTGCAATTTTTTTTCTGAGATCTTGACTGATTTCTTTTGATTTTCCCATGATGTCAAGCAAAGAGGCACCGAGTTTGAAGGTAGGCCTTGACATACATCCACAAGTACACCTCCAATTAACTCCAATTAGTTTAATTAGCCTATCAAAAGCTTCTAAAGTGATGACATCATTTTCTGGACTTTTCCAAGCTGTTTAAAGGCACAGTCAACTTAGTGTATGTAAACTTCTGACCCACTGGAATTGTGATACATTGAATTATAAGTGAAATAATCTGTCTGTAAACAATTGTTGTAAAAATGACTTGTCATGCACAAAGTAGATGTCCTAACCCGACTTGCCAAAACTATAGTTTGTTAACAAGACATTTGTGGAGTGGTAGAAAAACGAGTTTTAATGACTCCAACCTAAGTGTATGTAAACGTCCGACTTCAACTGTATATATATATATCTTTACATTTACGTTGTTTACAGACATTGGAGTAAAAAAAAGCATTTAGGCCTTTAATAGAGTACTACAGTTGAACTACACTCATTTATATTCTTTAAGCATCAATGAGTATTTATCATAAACACATTCATGTCCAAAAATGGATGTAGCAACTAAGAATTTAGCTTCAATATTCTGTTGTCTTTCAGCTGGCCATTTAAATCAAATCAAATCAAAATCAAATCAAATGTATTTATATAGCCCTTCGTACATCAGCTGATATCTCAAAGTGCTGTACAGAAACCCAGCCTAAAACCCCAAACCAGCAAGCAATGCAGGTGTAGAAGCACGGTGGCTAGGAAAAACTCCCTAGAAAGGCCAAAACCTAGGAAGAAACCTAGAGAGGAACCAGGCTATGTGGGGTGGGGGTAACAGTTTATGACCTTTGAATTCGCTATAAACTGTTTCCTCCTTTGGTTTTGGGTTCACGTCAAATAAGAGGGGGACTCGAGGTGTAACCCGAAACACTCACTATATAGGAATGACCATGACAGGGTTTAAGTGTTTGTATACAATAGTGAATTAGAACAAATTGGCTCAGAATAATTGAAGCCATTTTACACTTCGCATTGGGAATATTTACTTTGTTCAATATGTTGTCGGACGGAACCATGTAATTCACAATGCACTGTTAGCTATTGTACGGTTTTTAATTACTAGTGCTGAGCGATTAACCTACATTTAGGGTTTAAAATATATATTTTTTTACTATAATCGACCAACGTCGGATCAATTATTAGAATTCCATTTCCTTCTGTTTTTTTTTCTGTGAGCTCAATATGCACATTGCAGTTTCTGTAGAGATAAATCAGATCCAGCCCGAACTGTGTGATGTGGTAGGGAGTTGTAGTTTCCAACAGGCCAATACTCTACATAGTTTAACGACAGAAATCGTGGTAGTTAACTACAATGACCATAATCCATTGCGTGCCTACTTGTCCGCCTGTCACATAAGAGAATGCAGTTTCTTCGGGAGGAATCTCTACCTGAAAATACATGATCTAAGTGATTGATAGTTGATATTCAGGAGTCATAAATATATGCCTTAATTACTTTGAAGAACTACTTAAATCGTGATTTTGTCAGAAAACATGGGCAGCAGCGCTACAGAGATGAGATGACTTAGAATGAAATAAAGTAATTAAATAAAACATTTAATATACACAAAAACTGAAATATTTTATTAAAGTAATGTGAATAAATAATGGTTAATGGGACGGCAGGGTAGCCTAGTGGTTAGAGTGTAGAGGCGGCAGGGTAGCCTAGTGGTTAGAGTGTAGAGGCGGCAGGGTAGCCTAGTGGTTAGAGTGTAGGGACGGCAGGGTAGTCTAGTGGTTAGAGTGTGGAGGCGGCAGGGTAGCCTAGTGGTTAGAGTGTAGAGGCGGCAGGGTAGCCTAGTGGTTAGAGTGTAGAGGCGGCAGGGTAGCCTAGTGGTTAGAGTGTAGAGGCGGCAGGGTAGCCTAGTGGTTAGAGTGTAGAGGCGGCAGGGTAGCCTAGTGGTTAGAGTGTAGAGGCGGCAGGGTAGCCTAGTGGTTAGAGTGGAGGGGCGGCAGGGTAGCCTAGTGGTTAGAGTGTAGGGGCGGCAGGGTAGCCTAGTGGTTAGAGTGTAGAGGCGGCAGAGTAGCCTAGTGGTTAGAGTGGAGAGGCGGCAGGGTAGCCTAGTGGTTAGAGTGTAGAGGCGGCAGGGTAGCCTAGTGGTTAGAGTGGAGAGGCGGCAGGGTAGCCTAGTGGTTAGAGTGGAGAGGCGGCAGGGTAGCCTAGTGGTTAGAGTGTAGAGGCGGCAGGGTAGCCTAGTGGTTAGAGTGTAGGGACGGCAGGGTAGCCTAGTGGTTAGAGTGTAGAGGCGGCAGGGTAGCCTAGTGGTTAGAGTGTAGAGGCGGCAGGGTAGCCTAGTGGTTAGAGTGTAGGGACGGCAGGGTAGCCTAGTGGTTAGAGTGTAGAGGCGGCAGGGTAGCCTAGTGGTTAGAGTGGAGAGGCGGCAGGGTAGCCTAGTGGTTAGTGTGTAGAGGCGGCAGGGTAGCCTAGTGGTTAGAGTGGAGAGGCGGCAGGGTAGCCTAGTGGTTAGAGTGGAGAGGCGGCAGGGTAGCCTAGTGGTTAGAGTGTAGAGGCGGCAGGGTAGCCTAGTGGTTAGAGTGGAGGGGCGGCAGGGTAGCCTAGTGGTTAGAGTGTAGGGACGGCAGGGTAGCCTAGTGGTTAGAGTGTAGAGGCGGCAGGGTAGCCTAGTGGTTAGAGTGTAGAGGCGGCAGGGTAGCCTAGTGGTTAGAGTGTAGGGACGGCAGGGTAGCCTAGTGGTTAGAGTGTAGGGGCGGCAGGGTAGCCTAGTGGTTAGAGTGTAGAGGCGGCAGGGTAGCCTAGTGGTTAGAGTGTAGAGGCGGCAGGGTAGCCTAGTGGTTAGAGTGTAGAGGCGGCAGGGTAGCCTAGTGGTTAGAGTGTAGAGGCGGCAGGGTAGCCTAGTGGTTAGAGTGTAGAGGCGGCAGGGTAGCCTAGTGGTTAGAGTGTAGGGACGGCAGGGTAGCCTAGTGGTTAGAGTGGAGGGGCGGCAGGGTAGCCTAGTGGTTAGAGTGTAGAGGCGGCAGGGTAGCCTAGTGGTTAGAGTGGAGAGGCGGCAGGGTAGCCTAGTGGTTAGAGTGGAGAGGCGGCAGGGTAGCCTAGTGGTTAGAGTGTAGAGGCGGCAGGGTAGCCTAGTGGTTAGAGTGGAGGGGCGGCAGGGTAGCCTAGTGGTTAGAGTGTAGGGACGGCAGGGTAGCCTAGTGGTTAGAGTGTAGAGGCGGCAGGGTAGCCTAGTGGTTAGAGTGTAGAGGCGGCAGGGTAGCCTAGTGGTTAGAGTGTAGAGGCGGCAGGGTAGCCTAGTGGTTAGAGTGGAGGGGCGGCAGGGTAGCCTAGTGGTTAGAGTGGAGGGGCGGCAGGGTAGCCTAGTGGTTAGAGTGTAGAGGCGGCAGGGTAGCCTAGTGGTTAGAGTGTAGAGGCGGCAGGGTAGCCTAGTGGTTAGAGTGTAGAGGCGGCAGGGTAGCCTAGTGGTTAGAGTGTAGAGGCGGCAGGGTAGCCTAGTGGTTAGAGTGTAGGGACGGCAGGGTAGCCTAGTGGTTAGAGTGGAGGGGCGGCAGGGTAGCCTAGTGGTTAGAGTGGAGGGGCGGCAGGGTAGCCTAGTGGTTAGAGTGTAGGGACGGCAGGGTAGCCTAGTGGTTAGAGTGGAGGGGCGGCAGGGTAGCCTAGTGGTTAGAGTGTAGAGGCGGCAGGGTAGCCTAGTGGTTAGAGTGGAGGGGCGGCAGGGTAGCCTAGTGGTTAGAGTGGAGGGGCGGCAGGGTAGCCTAGTGGTTAGAGTGGAGGGGCGGCAGGGTAGCCTAGTGGTTAGAGTGTAGAGGCGGCAGGGTAGCCTAGTGGTTAGAGTGGAGGGGCGGCAGGGTAGCCTAGTGGTTAGAGTGTAGAGGCGGCAGGGTAGCCTAGTGGTTAGAGTGTAGAGGCGGCAGGTAGCCTAGTGGTTAGAGTGTAGGGGCGGCAGGGTAGCCTAGTGGTTAGAGTGTAGAGGCGGCAGGGTAGCCTAGTGGTTAGAGTGTAGTGACGGCAGGTAGCCTAGTGGTTAGAGTGTAGGGGCGGCAGGGTAGCCTAGTGGTTAGAGTGGAGGGGCGGCAGGGTAGCCTAGTGGTTAGAGTGTAGAGGCGGCAGGTAGCCTAGTGGTTAGAGTGGAGGGGCGGCAGGGTAGCCTAGTGGTTAGAGTGTAGAGGCGGCAGGGTAGCCTAGTGGTTAGAGTGGAGGGGCGGCAGGGTAGCCTAGTGGTTAGAGTGTAGGGGCGGCAGGGTAGCCTAGTGGTTAGAGTGTAGGGGCGGCAGGGTAGCCTAGTGGTTAGAGTGGAGGGACGGCAGGGTAGCCTAGTGGTTAGAGTGTAGGGGCGGCAGGTAGCCTAGTGGTTAGAGTGGAGGGACGGCAGGGTAGCCTAGTGGTTAGAGTGGAGAGGCGGCAGGGTAGCCTAGTGGTTAGAGTGGAGAGGCGGCAGGGTAGCCTAGTGGTTAGAGTGTAGAGGCGGCAGGGTAGCCTAGTGGTTAGAGTGGAGGGGCGGCAGGGTAGCCTAGTGGTTAGAGTGGAGAGGCGGCAGGGTAGCCTAGTGGTTAGAGTGTAGAGGCGGCAGGGTAGCCTAGTGGTTAGAGTGGAGGGGCGGCAGGGTAGCCTAGTGGTTAGAGTGTAGGGACGGCAGGGTAGCCTAGTGGTTAGAGTGTAGAGGCGGCAGGGTAGCCTAGTGGTTAGAGTGTAGAGGCGGCAGGGTAGCCTAGTGGTTACAGTGTAGAGGCGGCAGGGTAGCCTAGTGGTTAGAGTGTAGAGGCGGCAGGGTAGCCTAGTGGTTAGAGTGGAGGGGCGGCAGGGTAGCCTAGTGGTTAGAGTGGAGGGGCGGCAGGGTAGCCTAGTGGTTAGAGTGTAGAGGCGGCAGGGTAGCCTAGTGGTTAGAGTGTAGAGGCGGCAGGGTAGCCTAGTGGTTAGAGTGTAGAGGCGGCAGGGTAGCCTAGTGGTTAGAGTGTAGAGGCGGCAGGGTAGCCTAGTGGTTAGAGTGTAGGGACGGCAGGGTAGCCTAGTGGTTAGAGTGGAGGGGTGGCAGGGTAGCCTAGTGGTTAGAGTGGAGGGGCGGCAGGGTAGCCTAGTGGTTAGAGTGTAGGGACGGCAGGGTAGCCTAGTGGTTAGAGTGGAGGGGCGGCAGGGTAGCCTAGTGGTTAGAGTGTAGAGGCGGCAGGGTAGCCTAGTGGTTAGAGTGGAGGGGCGGCAGGGTAGCCTAGTGGTTAGAGTGTAGAGGCGGCAGGGTAGCCTAGTGGTTAGAGTGTAGAGGCGGCAGGGTAGCCTAGTGGTTAGAGTGTAGAGGCGGCAGGGTAGCCTAGTGGTTAGAGTGTAGAGGCGGCAGGGTAGCCTAGTGGTTAGAGTGTAGGGACGGCAGGGTAGCCTAGTGGTTAGAGTGGAGGGGCGGCAGGGTAGCCTAGTGGTTAGAGTGGAGGGGCGGCAGGGTAGCCTAGTGGTTAGAGTGTAGGGACGGCAGGGTAGCCTAGTGGTTAGAGTGGAGGGGCGGCAGGGTAGCCTAGTGGTTAGAGTGTAGAGGCGGCAGGGTAGCCTAGTGGTTAGAGTGGAGGGGCGGCAGGGTAGCCTAGTGGTTAGAGTGGAGGGGCGGCAGGGTAGCCTAGTGGTTAGAGTGGAGGGGCGGCAGGGTAGCCTAGTGGTTAGAGTGTAGAGGCGGCAGGGTAGCCTAGTGGTTAGAGTGGAGGGGCGGCAGGTAGCCTAGTGGTTAGAGTGTAGAGGCGGCAGGGTAGCCTAGTGGTTAGAGTGTAGAGGCGGCAGGTAGCCTAGTGGTTAGAGTGTAGGGGCGGCAGGGTAGCCTAGTGGTTAGAGTGTAGAGGCGGCAGGGTAGCCTAGTTGTTAGAGTGTAGTGACGGCAGGTAGCCTAGTGGTTAGAGTGTAGGGGCGGCAGGGTAGCCTAGTGGTTAGAGTGGAGGGGCGGCAGGGTAGCCTAGTGGTTAGAGTGTAGAGGCGGCAGGGTAGCCTAGTGGTTAGAGTGTAGGGGCGGCAGGGTAGCCTAGTGGTTAGAGTGTAGAGGCGGCAGGGTAGCCTAGTGGTTAGAGTGGAGGGGCGGCAGGGTAGCCTAGTGGTTAGAGTGTAGAGGCGGCAGGGTAGCCTAGTGGTTAGAGTGTAGGGGCGGCAGGGTAGCCTAGTGGTTAGAGTGGAGGGACGGCAGGGTAGCCTAGTGGTTAGAGTGTAGGGGCGGCAGGTAGCCTAGTGGTTAGAGTGGAGGGACGGCAGGGTAGCCTAGTGGTTAGAGTGTAGAGGCGGCAGGTAGCCTAGTGGTTAGAGTGGAGGGGCGGCAGGGTAGCCTAGTGGTTAGAGTGTAGAGGCGGCAGGGTAGCCTAGTGGTTAGAGTGGAGGGGCGGCAGGGTAGCCTAGTGGTTAGAGTGTAGGGACGGCAGGTAGCCTAGTGGTTAGAGTGTAGGGACGGCAGGCAGCCTAGTGGTTAGAGTGTAGGGACGGCAGGTAGCCTAGTGGTTAGAGTGTAGGGACGGCAGGTAGCCTAGTGGTTAGAGTGTAGGGACGGCAGGGTAGCCTAGTGGTTAGAGTGTTGGACTAGTAACCGAAAGGTTGCAAGTTCGAATCCCCGAGCTGACAAGGTACAAATCTGTCGTTCTGCCCTGAACAGGCACTGTTCCTAGGCCGTCATTGAAAATAAGAATTTGTTCTTAACTGACTTGCCTAGTAAAATAAAGGTAAAAAATAAGCAGTGATATGGAATGATGGCAATTATTAATTGCTATATTATGTTACAACATTCAACCCACATAATGTGCATTTAACATTTTAAAAAAAATACATTTTTCCGAAACTGAAAACGGATTATATTTTAATTATCGAACTTAAACAGGCCTAAAAAAAAGCACTAATCGCTCAGCACTATGAATAATTAATAGAGCCGTTAAGAGTTATTGGTTCTCTTCGCCTTGCTTCAAAACACTGAAACAGCGTTTTGTAACAGTTTAACAGAGCACCAATCCCACCAAGGCTGTAGAAAAGTCTGTCTCTGTGCATGACCTTTGGTTCTGCATCTCTGTAGAACTCTGGTTACTGAAGGGGACTACTTTTTTGAGGAGGGACAAGAAAGGGCTCCACGAGTATAGAGTTCCCATAGGGAAGAATGAAGGGCCGGGTCACCTTGCACAACATGGGTGGAACTTTACATGCAACATTGTGGATCAAAGCCTGAACCAAAGTAGGTGGACGTGCTGTAAGACAGGATCCAGTGAAAGACAGGAAGACAGGATCCAGTGAAAGACAGGAAGACAGGATCCAGTGAAAGACAGGAAGACAGGATCCAGTGAAGGACACATTCATGAAAGGGAAAGGTCAGAGTTTAAGAAAGAGCAGGAAGAGAAACTGTCACCTTTCTTAGCTTCTCTTATTCTTTAATGATTCGCTGAATCTAAAACACAGATAAAAAATATTGAAAACGAATACTCAAATGCTACAGTATATACAGCACAAGGCAATAAAATAAGCAATAACATGTTAATGTAATGCAAAGTTAGACCATGATGATGTGTATATCAGCTGACGAGATTCCAGGAGTCTGACCTAGTGCTGTTCAGCAGAGAGACCATTACATCTGTCTGGTTCCCTGTGGAGAAGCAGGTCAGATTCCAGGAGTCTGACCTAGTGCTGTTCAGCAGAGAAAGCATTACATCTGTCTGGTTCCCTGTGGAGAAGCAGGTCAGATTCCGGGAGTCTGATCCCGTGCTGTTCAGCAGAGAAACCATTACATCTGTCTGGTTCCCTGTGGAGAAGCAGGTCAGATTCCAGGAGTCTGACCCCGTGCTGTTCAGCAGAGAAACCATTACATATGTCTGGTTCCCTGTGGAGAAGCAGGTCAGATTCCAGGAGTCTGACCTAGTGCTGTTCAGCAGAGAGAACATTACATCTGTCTGGTTCCCTGTGGAGAAACTTGACAACTCAGTCAGATGAGGGTGTCAGTGGCAGTCAGACGAGGGTGTCAGTGGCAGTCAGACGAAAGTGTCAGTGGCAGTCAGACGAGTGTCAGTGGCAGTCAGACAAGGGTGTCACTAGCATTCAGACGAGGGTGTCAGTAGCAGTCAGACCAGAGTGTCAGTAGCAGTCAGACCAGGGTGTCAGTAGCAGTCAGACCAGGGTGTCAGTAGCAGTCAGACCAGGGTGTCAGTAGCAGTCAGACCAGGGTGTCAGACCAGGGTGTCAGTAGCAGTCAGACCAGGGTGTCAGTAGCAGTCAGACCAGGGTGTCAGTAGCAGTCAGACCAGGGTGTCAGTAGCAGTCAGACCAGTCAGACCAGGGTGTCAATAGCAGTCAGACCAGTCAGACCAGGGTGTCAGTAGCAGTCAGACCAGGGTGCCAGTAGCAGTCAGACCAGGGTGTCAGTAGCAGTCAGACCAGGGTGTCAGTAGCAGTCAGACCAGTCAGACCAGGGTGTCAGTAGCAGTCAGACCAGGGTGTCAGTAGCAGTCAGACCAGGGTGTCAGTAGCAGTCAGACCAGTCAGACCAGGGTGTCAGTAGCAGTCAGACCAGGGTGTCAGTAGCAGTCAGACCAGGGTGTCAGTAGCAGTCAGACCAGGGTGTCAGTAGCAGTCAGATGAGGGTGTCAGTAGCAGTCAGACCAGGGTGTCAGTAGCAGTCAGATGATCAGGAGAAAGTAGAGGGGACCGAAAGGGAACATGAAAAGTGCAATTGTCCAAAACATCCCTAAGGAAATCAAAATAATTCCACATCCATAAAATGATACTTGTCATGGTTGGTCTGCGTGAAGCCTGCATCCATCCCAAATGGCACCCTATATCCTACCTAGTACACTACTTTGGACCATAGCCCTATGGGTCCTGGTCCAAAGTAGTGCACTACGTAGGGTACCATTTTTGACGCAGCCTATATCATCACCCTGCTCATTACGTCTTCATGAAGGGCTCTTCTGGGGCACACTTGATCTCCCAATATGAGTTGGAGGGGATTTCTCTTTTCCATTTTATTAGCAGCTAAGCTCTTTACACTTGTAGCATATTGCAGCAGGTTTCAAGCTTATACTTTATTGTCTTACATTATTGAAAATCTAGGCCCTCAGAGCCATTTCCCCCAGGTCTAGCTTCGTGTGAGAACACATGGATTTCTCTGGCTAGTACACTGGGCTGTACTGGGGGAGGACAGGGGATATTGTAAGGGTAATACTCATTAATCCATCCTGGTTGACTTTCCTTGAAACTTTAGCCCTCCCCTATTGCATCTGTTGAGCCATGATGTTGATACCCTGACATCTATGAATATATTATTCATCATGGCATTATGACTGCCAATGACTTCGTATCATATGAGGTGAACTGGAAACTGTCAGAAAGTTCTAGAAGGATAGGATACAGAGAGAGCATGCTAACGTTCTAGCAGGATAGGATACAGAGAGATCATGCTAACGTTCTAGAAGGATAGGATACGGAGCATGCTAACGTTCTAGAAGGATAGGATACAGAGAGATCATGCTAACGTTCTAGAAGGATAGGATACAGAGAGATCATGCTAACGTTCTAGAAGGATAGGATACAGAGAGCATGCTAACGTTCTAGAAGGATAGGATAGAGAGCATGCTAACATTCTAGAAGGATAGGATAGAGAGCATGCTAACGTTCTAGAAGGATAGGATACAGAGAGAGCATGCTAACATTCCAAAGGACAGGATACGGACTATTCTAACATTCTAGAAGGCAGGGGAGTTGAAAAATACTGGAATAGAGAAGTGGCCTGAAAATGTGTGATCTAGTTAAACTCCATGAATAAGAATGTGGATGTTAGCTACAGTAGAAGCTACCTCCTGACATGAGACATGTGAACCAAACACAGCTAGCAGTAATATGGAATAAAACATACTCAAACAAGAGAGACTAAAATTAAACAGAATAAATGCTGTTCACATATAATTCACTAGTAAACATACCAGACTGCCGAAGGGTAAAGATCCACAATGTACAGCAGGCAGCAGAAGCCCGTGAATAGATGACATCTGGAAATAAACTTCATATAAAACACTTTTTTGAATAACAAAAACACATCTAAATGTCCACACATTGTTCATCAAAATCATACTTTATTGAAAGTTGTTTTTCCTAGTACTAAAAATAAACTATTACATTGAGTCATAACCTGAAATTTAACAGCATCAACTATAAAACTCACTGCTTGGCAAGGTGGAAACTGGCTTCAAATCATTCTAAGACGACACAAAACCAAATCTAGTGGGAAACAGACAAATCATTCTAAGACGACACAAAACCAAATCTAGTGGGAAACAGACAAATCATTCTAAGACGACACAAAACCAAATCTAGTGGGAAACAGACAAATCATTCTAAGACGACACAAAACCAAATCTAGTGGGAAACAGACAAATCATTCTAAGACGACACAAAACCAAATCTAGTGGGAAACAGACAAATCATTCTAAGACGACACAAAACCAAATCTAGTGGGAAACAGACAAATCCTTGTCAAAACGGCTCAACATTTCAAGTGTAGATCAAACTATTGAAAACTGGCTGAAAACGTTCATGAGATTAACACATTTCAGGACACTATCCAAAATGAAACGATTAGCACAAATATTGGTTACCAAACTTCTTATTTTATATTCAGCCAATTACATTTTAGAAAAATATATAAAATATTTATTTCACAAAAAAATATATTTGCAGACAGGATTATCCATTTCTAAAAAGGTTAACAATTATATAACTTTAAAAAGTTTTTACTTATCAATATTACTATTTACATGTATATTTTCTGGCAGCTTTAGAAAGCAGTCTTGATACTGGGACAATAAGTATTTATTTTTATTTTTTAAAAACACATCCATTGACTTTAAAAGGAGTATCCACATTACAGTGTAAAGTTACAGTATTAATTGTGGCTTTGATGGCTCCTTCCTTATGGTTGTGTGTAGACTACACTGTAGTGGTTATCTTTCCATTCAAACAGAATGTGAGTGAGACGGTATGAAATCATCATGTCTACTGTCTGGTTAGTAGCCATTTTCCCCCATACCAGTGTTAGGTAGTGGAAACATGCGAGGCTATACATGAAGCAGTACAGTGTTTGTGGTTAATAACAGCTAGAAAAGGCAAGGCACACTGATAAAACGGTTCACAGCCACATACACAATGGCTTGATCAAGCACTCAATCAATCGATCATTCTCTTCATCCTCAAGGATCCTTCAGGTCTTCAAACGATCTCTGATCATGACGATAACCGATCAATACCCCATGATGTGGTTAATGTGGCCCTGAGAAGAGACTCATTATGTGACACAGGTAATCTTTACGGAATAAACAGTTTACATGATGGTAGCATTCCAAATGGCACCCTCTCCACTATATAGTGCACTTCGTGGGGAACAGGGTAGTGCACTATATAGGGAATAGGGTAGTGCACTATATAGGGAATAGGGTAGTGCACTATATAGGGAATAGGGTAGTGCACTATATAGGGAATAGGGTAGTGCACTACATAGGGAATAGGGTGCCATTTGGGACTGAACCCATGTCATGTTCATTAATCAGTCCCTCCAGCATTTTGATGGGATTTTTGCAGAGCAAACGGCTTGATTTTGCTGCGGCAGTCCTGACATTTTGCATGGCTATGATTTAGTCCAATTTGTCGTGAAACTGAGCTGACGAGGGGGGGGATAAGATTTGTTGATGTGTGGCTTCATTTAAACATATTATGCAGTAAATGTACTCTGATTGGTTGAAATTGCAAGCCCTATTTTTGTACTGCGGCGATGGGCCTGGTTTGTGTGAGAATATTGCGATGATTTGACTGTTATTGGTCAAATTTACAAGCCCCCCGCATAATACGCAGGGAATTATTGATTTAGCAATAAAAAAAATCATAAATAAAAATAATTGCAGAAACCTGGAGGGACTGATTAACCCGTTTAACATTAGAAAATCCAGAACGCCGACTCGACCCGAGGTGAGCATGAAGAGCAAAGGGCTCCATGGTCAATATGGTAGGTTCTTTAGCCCGAGGGCCAACCTTTTTCTAAAATAGCCATCTTTTATTACGTTGATTTTATAGGTGCAACAATTGTCCTCAAAGTAAGAGACATAAATCACATATTAGTTATAAGGAATGTTTGACTATATGTGCTAAAGCTGTTAAATCCACAATTGCCACTGATGAGACATTTGTTTAGGTGTTTCTGGGATGGCTTGTACAAAATGCTGGGTTATAGGCCTAGACACTGACATATGATATCAGTCACTACTGGGATATGTTCAGGCAAAAAAATCAGGACACTACTTACGGGCTCTCCTGCCAGGCACCGATTACAACGTTGGCTGCCTTGGACTGCATAGACCTGTACAAGAGACAACACGAGCCTGGAGGGTTACTACGGCAATAATTACACTCGATTAATTTAACGGATTGTCATATTGTAGTTCTGCAATAAAACATTTGAGGATAAACACTGCATAGAAGACAAGACTATTCAAAGTAAAACGAAATATGACAGAAGGTCAAATCCACAGTGGAGTGAAAAGATACACAAATATAAATGTCAACAGTGTGGCACTAAGCCACATTCCTTGGGTAAGGATGAGATGCAATTTCCCAAACAGTTATTGCTTCCTTGACATCACCAGCATTGAGGGAAAAAAAACTGTCGTAAAGATAGCCAAGGCTACACCTTATAGAGATAAAGATATTGAGGAAGCATGTTGTCATGGATACGCCCAGTGTCCCTTACTGCTTGACCTATGAACCTTTATTACCACTCCAGCGTCATCATCATTCAAGGAGGAAAACATGGACCGTAAAAACACTCCTTTCAACTACAGGCCTAGACTGTAGCAACAAGAGTATCCAAAATAGATGAATATGCAAAAAATATATATATTTTCCAAAAATAATTGAATACGCATATCTACCATGTCAGAAGCTGGGTGGTTGATGCCGACACCGCTGTTTGGGACACCCTGCTGTTGCATGCTGTCAGTCACCATCCCGCCTTGTTCAACCTGGACGCAGACTCCCGCTCCGTTGCACAGTCGTTTCTGAGGATTCAAACAATGCAGCATAGTTGTGTAACGTGAAAAGGTAATAATGATCGAGCTAGTTAGCTAAGTGGTTATAGGCATGCGTGCACTTAGCTAATGTACTGAGAGAGCGTTTCTTCATGAGAGACCGTGTAGCACGTATTCATAGTGACACGTGCTTCTACATTTTGTAAACACGTTAGTTCCCTATGAGTTAGCTTAGCTTAGCTAGCTCCCATACAACCAAATATCCATGCAAGGTTAGCTAAACGAGTAGCAATCACAAATACATGCACACGTGATAACCAATACATCACTATGAACTGATTTAGCCTAAAGATAGCAACAAGCCAACTGAACAGCTATTTCAATAGCCAGATAGCTAGACTGGTGTTAGCTAAACTATAGAAATACACCAATAGCAATAATGTTTCCACTAAAGCAAAAGGTTACGGTTTAACATTGGAAACCCGACGTTGAATTGCATTGAATTCTTCGCCGGACAGAAATGAGCTCTTGAATCAGGGAAGTTTCCTCTCACGGCCTCTCTTCAATCCACAATGTTGTTGAATAGAATTGTATTTCATCGTTAATCGTTCAATGCAATTCAACGTCGGGTTTCCAGACTATAAACTAGTTTTTAATAAGGACGGTTACCGTCATACCGCTTGGCAATCTTTCCGGGTTTGAAGGTCTCCTTCGTGGCGTCTCTTCTTCTGGAGGGCTGTCATATATTCCATGGTTGTGGAAGATTATTACACCTAGTTTTAGTATCTATCGACTGAATGTAATAACATAATGTCAAAGGGTAACAGTAACGTTAGATATCTGGCAAGCAAACATACACAACACGTCCAGTGTCGCTAACTAGTTCAATACTAACGAGGTCTTTTCAGAAACGTCCGGCTGCGATATCACAAATCAATGAAATTGTAACTAGAGAAGTGGCTACAAAACGGTTCAGTCTCTGGCTACCTTGTTAGCTGGTTCACTATTTCACTTTCAGTTCGCTTTTCTACCGCAAGGACACGACAACCGTCCTCTTGATTCCTCTGCTTCGGACTCTTCAAAGTGTCGTTCCCGTTTCCAAGTAGCGGGGGGCCTTTCTGGACAGCACTTTGTGACAGTGACTGATGTAAACGTTTTATTTATTATTAAATACCATTGATTTGATTTATTTGTGGAATATGAAGACAAATTACCCCCCCCCCCCCCCCCCCCCCCCCCCCATACCAAATGCATGCTCAACACATTTTCTCCATTATAATTATTATTATAATTATATTTTACATGTTGGTTATTCATTTTAGTTCATAGATCAGTCATAGACCGACTCTGTGTAGGTAGTTATGTCTTGTTCTATCCATATAGTTGCTAGAATATACCGACTGTACCATTAGCTTGTTTACACTGAGCTGCACTGGGGTCGGAAAGTCATCGTTACATTCACTATGGAGCCAGGTGAGATATGGTTCGGGAAAATGTACCTCCATGCGTGGGATGTGAAATGCCACTGTAAGTCCTCATGTTGGAGTACAGGGACATATCCCATCCCCTGCATGGAGGTACGTTTTCAGAGGGTTTATCTAGGGTTTCACTGTTTTTTTCATATTAACCATGATATTGCGTTCCGACCCCCGGTTCAGCTCAGTCTTAACAAGCATAAACAGTAAGGTTTGTGTCTGCTGGAAATCCACATAGAACACAATCACTCGGTGAGCGATTACACACGTCTGAGAGAACAGTAAGGGTTGTGTCTGCTGGAAATCCACATAGAACACAATCACTCGGTGAGCGATTACACACGTCTGAAAGAACAGTAAGGTTTGTGTCTTCTGGAAATCCACATAGAACACAATCACTCGGTGAGCGATTACACACGTCTGAAAGAACAGTAAGGTTTGTGTCTTCTGGAAATCCACATAGAACACAATCACTCGGTGAGCGATTACACACGTCTGAAAGAACAGTAAGGTTTGTGTCTTCTGGAAATCCACATAGAACACAATCACTCGGTGAGCGATTACACACGTCTGAAAGAACAGTAAGGTTTGTGACTTCTGGAAATCCACATAGAACACAATCACTCGGTGAGCGATTACACACGTCTGAGAGAACAGTAAGGTTTGTGTCTGCTGGAAATCCACATAGAACACAATCACTCGGTGAGCGATTACACACGTCTGAAAGAACAGTAAGGTTTGTGTCTGCTGGAAATCCACATAGAACACAATCACTCGGTGAGCGATTACACACGTCTGAGAGAACAGTAAGTGTTGTGTCTGCTGGAAATCCACATAGAACACAATCACTCGGTGAGCGATTACACACGTCTGAAAACATGGCGACTTTAGTGGAGGCAACATCCTCGCAGCAGTTTGAGGACTTGCTATCAAAGGCTGGCAAGTATGTGTATCATTTCATAACATGACATTGAAGCAATTAGCCATTGAATGATTTTCATTCAAATAAGCTCCGTG
The DNA here is from genome assembly GCF_013265735.2 of Oncorhynchus mykiss. NCBI lineage: Eukaryota > Metazoa > Chordata > Actinopteri > Salmoniformes > Salmonidae > Oncorhynchus > Oncorhynchus mykiss. The sequence goes on along the minus strand of NC_048587.1, from coordinate 9,914,341 downwards.
TGATATTTATAGCTTACTGTTATAGCTACTTTTCTGTTATATCGAAATCTAGCGTTAGCTAGCGTGATGTAGCTTCACCATGTTAGATGGAATGATAACTAGCTAATGTTGTCTAGCTGCTCCAAATGAAAGTGCAACTAACTAGCTAGCTGTTTTAACGGATATTTGCTTTTGCATGCTAGCTAACAACATGCATGTTTATTGTACATGGTGTGAATGTAATTGATCATTGTACACGCTGATGTGTTTACCTGATATAAACAGTCAGGCTCTTGTGTCTTGAACTCATGTGGATTTCTTGTCACGATATGGCAGGGCTGGGCGAGCCTTTCTATTAGGCAGACATTATATTCTATGCCTGATAATGTAACGTTAGGTTTAGCCCTTATATGAAAGGGAGAGATTAACCCCCCTTTATCAGACATGACTACTGTTATCCTACATAACATCAGGTGCCTGCCCATTTCAGAGTTAGGGAGCTAACTAGGTCCATTCAGTTATTGTGCTTTTGAAATCCATCATTTACAAGTAGGCTATAAAAATAATGTTTAATTCCAGACGACCTGTTGTGATCCAGTGTCCTAGTCATGTGATGTTCAGTTGGTCAGTGATCTCGTGCATGATCATCAGTGTATGGGGAGTAAGAATTAAAGGATGTCATTTAGCTCAGCCTATTGATGGTGTATACCTATTATTGCTATGCTGAGATCTGACCCCTGTCTCTTCCTTGAGCCTCATCGGTGCACTAAAAATGTAGGACATGCATGCACACTTGCCATCTACTGTCTACCATCAATAGGCCGAGCTAACTGACATCCGTTCATTCTTACTTGCCATACAACGATGATCATGCACAAGATCACTGACCAACTGAACATCACCGTTCCAATCTAATGGGACTTTTCTGTTCCACCAGGTTCTTGACGGTGGTCCACTTCCAGGCAGCATGGGCCCCTCAGTGCAGTCAGATGAACGATGTGATGGGAGAGCTGGCAAAGGAGAACAAACACACCATGTTTGTCAAGGTACATACTATACCTTGTGATGGAGGTTACATGATGCCTGATATACATACTATACCTTGTGATGGAGGTTACATGATGCCTGATACACATACTATACCTTGTGATGGAGGTTACACGAGGCCTGATACACATACTATACCTTGTGATGGAGGTTACATGATGCCTGATACACATACTATACCTTGTGATGGAGGTTACACGATGCCTGATACACATACTATACCTTGTGATGGAGGTTATACGATGCCTGATACACATACTATACCTTGTGATGGAGGTTACACGATGCCTGATACACACCTTGTGATGGAGGTTACACGATGCCTGATACACATACTATACCTTGTGATGGAGGTTACACGATGCCTGATACACACCTTGTGATGGAGGTTACACGATGCCTGATATACATACTATACCTTGTGATGGATGTTGCATGTAGTGATGTTGAATTGGATACCGGAGCTTCGAGGCATGAGTCGAAATCGCTAAGCAGCTAACTTTGAAGCACAATGTGTCGAGGTGTCCATCTCTTTTTTTCAGAAGTGCGTCATCAATATCCGAAGCATCGTTTGATCACTTGCTTTCTCAAACCGTGTGTTGCAGAGTGTGAGATCCCACTGATTTCTCCGTGCTTCCGGTGTTTTCTTCTATTCAAAGCTGCTTTCAAACACACTGACCTCTATTGGACACCGTACTTACAAATATAGTTTCAGCTGACCGGTACTGTAGCAGGTAGAGTAGGGAACTATGGGGACAGTCAGGTAGTTGAATGTCGTGAGGTCGAATCCCGTTAGAAGGCACACTTTAAAAAATATATTTTTAAAAATGTGAAAGCACACTTTCTGAACTGTTAAATTGTTTTATTCAGTATAGTATAAGCTTCTGTCTTAAGCATCCTAAATAATGCCATAGACAAACATGAACAACATCACTCCTGCCCAGAACCACCACTACTCTCTGCCATTTTGTTCCTCTACATCGCCCACGCTCTTTCAATGTGTAGATAATGAAGCATATGATTTTTCCATTGTCTTAACAATGGGGTATTGCTTGATTTTCAGGTTTGGAATATACATTTTTCCAAAATAGTTAACGAGAAGAGTTATAGTACAACCCATCGGGCATCTCACTGCCCCCTAATCTGACATGTCTTGAAATATGCAGACAGAGGAATTAAAAGTACATTTACATTGACAATACTTCTGACAGCCAACATTCTGTCTCCGCCCATCACTTTATGACATCACAACGTTCCCAGAAGGCATGTATTATTGAGTCATTAATTAGTGTTACAACTTAAAGACATGACTCTGCCGTTGTGCTGTAGAATTTATCAATTTTTGTCTCTTGTATAATGAATTCTGTACATTTTTAGTTTGTACTGAATTTAAGCGTACAAGTTATTTTGTTAGTTATGTTCCAAAATTCCCTCCAACATCTGTTATCTGTTAAGTCTTGGTTTTGGCTGTGGCAGTCATGACACATTCAACACGTTGAGCATCTCCAGGCCTCCATCATACAAGCCACTGATGCGCCATTGGAACATCACATTAAAAAAATAGTCTAATAAATAAATGTGATATTACACCGTCACAATAAATCCAGGATTTATTTTGATTCGGGTCTAAAGAAACATGATGATGTGAAGGAAATTTATTTCAGAAGAACAGAATATGAGTTGGTCTACTGTGGCTGTGATCTGATTCTGCTCCGTGCCAAAGTCAGCTAGTTCATTTAGCAGACAATATATATTTATAAGTCCTGTGCTATTATTTTATATTATATGATTTAATAGTAAGAAGAATACAATTGACGTTATCTGAATACATTAAGACGGATGTGTTTCCCGTTATGGAGCGAGTGGACAAAGGAAGTGGCTGTAACTAGTAGAAGGAGGAGGAAGGGAAGCGCTACTAAGGTACACAATGGTACATTATGGTAGATAGAAGGTGCTCTTTGGTAAAAGGGGTAAATTGCTGATGAAAAAGAGAGGACCAAGGCACTCTTTATATGATCAATTAAAATGCCTTTATTTGTTCAATAGAAACAAAGTTGTTGTTTTTTACTTTGGAAGTGGCTATTTAAAAAAAAGAAGAAAATCAATAGGAAGTGGCTTTGTTGAGTGTAAAAGTCACCATTTGAAACAGGTCCTAAACACTAGATTTAGAGTTATTCAGCAGCTGTAGTTGTGAATGATACACACTTTAGATCGTCTTAGAAATCAAAACATATATATAGGCTGCATGATGGGACAATAGACTATTGATGAGTTGAGAAAGTTGAGGGAAAAAAGCTTGTGCTCTTGTTCCTCGCCTCAGGCTGCACAGCTGTTCTCTCGTCAAGTGGTCATGTTTTCACCCACCAGACTATTCTCAATTTAATCTGGTCTTTACTAGTATGGCAAATGACTTTCCATTTAGAATGGCCCATTATCAAGGGGCAGGAACAGAGGGCAGGGGCAGGGAATAGGAACAGGGGGCAGGAACAGGGGACAGGAACAGGGGGCAGGAGCAGGGGGCAGGAACAGGGGGAAGGGGTCAGGAACAGGGGGCAGGAACAGGGGGCAGGAACAGGGGGCAGGAGCAGGGGGCAGGAACAGGGGGAAGGGGGCACTTGTGTTTCTAGCTTCCAACAGTGCAGTAATATCTAACAAGTAATATCTAACAATTTCACAACATTACACACACATCTAAAGTAAAGGAATGGAATTAAGAATAGAGAGAGAGGGTAGCGACAGGGTAGCCTAGTGGTTAGAGCGTTGGACTAGTAACCAACCGGAAGGTTGCAAGTTCTAATCCCAGAGCTGACAAGGGACAAATCTGTCGTTCTGCCCCTGAACAGGCAGTTAACCCACTGTTCCTAGGCCCTCATTGAAAATAAGAATTTGTTCTTAACTGACCTGTCTAGTAAAATAAAGGTAAGAAGAAAAAAATAATAATATATATGCCTATATACTACCATATATATGCCTATATATATATATATATATATATAAATATTTAGACGAGTAGTAGATTGATATTTAATCCTACATATTGTACACTGTAAAACAGATATTTTCTTAATTTATGTTTTCAAGTTATTTTTTTTCCAAATTATGAACAATATTCCTACATATTCCAATACGAGTCTGCAGTTCCCGTACCAGCCTAGCTTGTCTCTAACCCATCAATAGCACTGTTCTTACCCGTGTCACATGGAAACAAGCATTTTACTATAAATATTTAGTTTCCATTCTCATAGCAGTATTTCACTGCGTTGATGTAGGTTGTGTTCATGTGGCCTATAAGTGTCTGTCGGCCATAATGCCTCGTGGATCAGGAACACCAACAGCAGAGTTCTGCTCCAGGCAGGAAATAAGGGAAGTCTGTAATCGCCTGTCTGTAATGGCTGGCTGCGACAACCCGGGTCAGTGATTTGTGGATTACAATATGTGCTCGCTAAATATGATTGAACAATCTCTTCTGGGTCAATTTGTGCATCAATGTTTGTTTTCTTTCCTCTGCCTGGTGGGGGGGGGGGGGGTTCTGGAAATTCATGGTGAAATTACAAACCTTCAAAAGCCCTGTTTGTGTGGTGCTCCGGTGTAGCTTCAAAAGCCCTGTTTGTGTGGTGCTCCGGTGTAGCTTCAAAAGCCCTGTTTGTGTGGTGCTCCGGTGTAGCTTCAAAAGCCCTGTTTGTGTGATGCTCCGGTGTAGCTTCAAAAGCCCTGTTTGTGTGATGCTCCAGTGTAGCTTCAAAAGCCCTGTTTGTGTGGTGCTCCGGTGTAGCTTCAAAAGCCCTGTTTGTGTGGTGCTCCAGTGTAGCTTCGAAAGCCCTGTTTCTGTGATGCTCCAGTGTAGCTTCAAAAGCCCTGTTTTTGTGATGCTCCGGTGTAGCTTCAAAAGCCCTGTTTGTGTGATGCTCCAGTGTAGCTTCAAAAGCCCTGTTTGTGTGGTGCTCCGGTGTAGCTTCAAAAGCCCTGTTTGTGTGATGCTCCGGTGTAGCTTCGAAAGCCCTGTTTGTGTGATGCTCCGGTGTAGCTTCAAAAGCCCTGTTTGTGTGATGCTCCGGTGTAGCTTCAAAAGCCCTGTTTGTGTGATGCTCCGGTGTAGCTTCAAAAGCCCTGTTTGTGTGATGCTCCGGTGTAGCTTCAAAAGCCCTGTTTGTGTGGTGCTCCGGTGTAGCTTCAAAATCCCTGTTTGTGTGGTGCTCCGGTGTAGCTTCAAAAGCCCTGTTTGTGTGGTGCTCCAGTGTAGCTTCAAAAGCCCTGTTTGTGTGATGCTCCGGTGTAGCTTCGAAAGCCCTGTTTGTGTGATGCTCCGGTGTAGCTTCAAAAGCCCTGTTTGTGTGATGCTCCGGTGTAGGACGGTAGCTAACTTGACTTAAAAAAAAAAAAGTTAACCCCTGTTGATATCAGAAACATCAGTGTGTTTCCTCACATGTAGCCAATTGTTTTTTTTACACATTGAATTGACTTGAACATGTGAGAAATATTTATATATATTTAATGATTTTAAAATAAATGACAAGTTGGAACTATTTTTATTCCTCTGTTAGTTTTTATTCCTCTGTTAGTTTGAGGTGTGTGTGTGGTCACGCCAGTTCCTTTAATTTGATCCTGGTGGATTACCACTGTCAAGAACAAAGCAACTATCCATCACCAATCATAGATCACAGCACCCCGAGCAGAGCAGGAGATGGTGCTGTTCTGCTCTCTCATTTGTCTTGCTTGTTAGACATATCAAAGTGGTGAATGTGTGCTTTATTTTCTCCCTGAAGGGTGATGCCTGCTGGCTACATAAACCTAGTGTTGAGGGGAAACTCTGTGGGGTGCAGTGGGGTTCTTCATGTGTGGATGCAGACATTGTTTGATGGCTTGGAAAGGGAACAAAGGGGTATCAACATTTATGTGGATGATCCCTCATTCACTCCATCTCTTTCTCCCTTCCTCTTCCCTTGCTTTGTCCTCTCTCTCCCTCCATCCCTTCCCTCCACCCCTTCCTCCCTCCTTCCCTCCCCCTTTCTCTCTCCATCCCTTCCTCCCTCCTTCCCTCCTCTCTCTCTCCCCATCCCTTCCTCCCTCCTCTCTCTCACCCTTCCTCCCTCCTTCCCTCCTCTCTCTCACCCTTCCTCCCTCCTTCCCTCCTCTCTCTCCCTCCACCCCGTCTTCCCTCCTTCTCTCCTCTCTCACCCTTCCTCCCTCCTTCCCTCCTCTCTCTCTCCCTCATCCCTTCCTTTTTCCCTCCTACCCTCCTCTCTCTCTCCCTCCACCCCTTCCTTCCTCCTCTCTCTCTCTCCCTCCACCCCTTCCTCCCTCCTCTCTCTCTCCCTCCACCCCTTCCTCCCTCCTACCCTCCTCTCTGTCTTACAGCTGGAGGCAGAAGCAGTGCCAGAGGTATCAGAGAAATATGAGATTACCTCAGTCCCTACCTTCCTCTTCTTTAAGGTGAGTCTTATTACCTCAGTCCCGACCTTCCTCTTCTTTAAGGTGAGTCTTATTCCCCAGTCCCGACCTTCCTCTTCTTTAAGGTGAGTCTTATTACCTCAGTCCCGACCTTCCTCTTCTTTAATAAGGTGAGTCTTATTACTTCAGTCCCGACCTTCCTGTCCTTTTAAGGTGAGTAGTGTAAAAAACTAAGTTCCACTACTTGGCCAAAAGTATTATTGGATTCGGCTATTTCAGCCCCACCCGTTGCTGACAGGTGTATAAAATCAAGCACACAGCCATGCAATCTCCATAGACAAACATGGGCAGTAGAATGGCCTTACTGAAGAGCTCAGTGACTTTCAATGTGGCACCGTCATAGGATGTCACCTTTCCAACAAGTCAGTTGGTCACATTTCTGCCCTGCTAGAGCCGCCCCGGTCAACTGTAAGTGCTGTTATTGAGATATGGAAACGTCTAGGAGCAACAGCAGCTCAGCCGTGAAGTGGTAGGCCAAACAAGCTCACAGAACGGGACCGTTGAGTGCTGTAACGCTTAAAAATCGTCTGTCCTCAGTTGAAACACTCACTACCGAGTTTAAAGCTGCCTCTGGAGGCAACGTCAGCACAATATCTCTTCGTCGGGAGCTTCATGAAATGGGTTTCCGTGGTTGAGCAGCCGCACACAAGCCTAAGATCACCATGCGAAATGCCAAGGGTCAGCTGGAGTGATGTGAAGATCGCGGCCATTGGACTCTGGAGCAGTGGAAACGCATTCTCTGGAGTTATGAATCACGCTTCACCATCTGGCAGTCCGACAGACAAATCTGGGTTTGGCAAATGCCAGGAGAACGCTACCTGCCCCAATGCATAGTGCCAACTGTAAAGTCTGGTGGAGGAGGAATAATGGTCTGTTTTTCATAGTTTGGGCCAGTCCAAGTGAAGGGAAATCTTATCGATACAATGACATTCTAGACAATTCTGTGCATCCAACTTTGTGGCAACTGTTTGGGGAAGGCCATTTCCTGTTTCAGCATGACAATGCCCCCTGTGCACTAAGCGAGGACCATACAGAAAGGGTTTGTGAAGATCGGTGTGGTAGAACTTGACTGGCCTGCACAGAGCCCTGACCTCAACCCCATCAAACACCTTTGGGATGAATTGGAACGCCGACTGCGAGCCAGACCTAATCGCCCAACATCGGTGCCCGACCTCACTGATACTCTTGTGGCTGTATGGAAGCAAGTCCCCGCAGTAATGTTCCAACATCTAGTGGAAAGCCTTCCCAGAAGAGTGGAGGCTGTTACAGCAGCAAAGGGGGGGACCAACTCCATATTATGGCCATGAACATACCTTTGGTCATGTATTTTGTGTGTATAAACTCAGCAAAAAAAGAAACGCCCCTTTTTCAGGACCCTGTCTATCAAAGATAATTCGTAAACATCCAAATAACTTGACAGATCTTCATTGTAAAGGGTTTAAACACTGTTTCCCAGGCTTGTTCAATGAACCATAAACAATTCATGAACATGCACCTGTGGAACGGTCATTAAGACAGTAACAGCTTACAGACGTTAGGCAATTAAGGTCACAGTTATGAAAACTTAGGACACTAAAGAGGCCTTTCTACTGACTCTGAAAGATGCCCAAGGTCCCTGCTCATCTGCGTGAATGTTCCTTAGGCATGCTGCAAGGAGGCATGAGGACTGCAGATGTGGCCAGGGCAATAAATTGCCATGTCCGTACTGTGAGAAGCTTAAGACAGCGCTACGGGGAGACAGGACGGACAGCTGATCATCCTCGCAGTGGCAAACCACGTGTAACAACACCTGCACAGGATCGGTACATCCGAACATCACACCTGCGGGACAGGTACAGAATGGCAACAACAACTGCCCGAGTTACACCAGGAACGCACAATCCATCAGTGCTCAGACTGTCCACAATAGGCTGAGAGAGGATGGACTGAGGGCTTGTAGACCTGTTGTTAGGCAGGTCCTCACCAGATGTCACCGGCAACAACGTCGCCTATGGGCACAAACCCACCGTCGCTGGACCAGACAGGACTGGCAAAAAGCGCTCTTCATTGACGAGTCGCGGTTTTGTCTCACCAGGGGTGATGGTCGGATTCGCGTTTATCGTCGAAGGAATGAGCGTTACACCGAGGCCTGTACTCTGGAGCGAGATCGATTTGGAGGTGGAGGGTCCGTCATGGTCTGGGGCGGTGTGTCACAGCATCATCGGACTGAGCTTGTTGTCATTGCAGGCAATCTCAACGCTATGCGTTACAGGGAAGACATCCTCCTCCCTCATGTGGTACCCTTCCTGCAGGCTCATCCTGACATGACCCTCCAAGCATGACAATGCCACCAGCCATACTGCTCGTTCTGTGTGTGATTTCCTGCAAGACAGGAATGTCAGTGTTCTGCCATGGCCAGCGAAGAGCCCGGATCTCAATCCCATTCAGCATGTCTGGGACCTGTTGGATCGAAGGGTGACGGCTAGCCATTCCCCCCCAGAAATGTCCGGGAACTTGCAGGTGCCTTGGTGGAAGAGTGGGGTAACATCTCACAGCAAGAACTGGCAAATCTGGTGCAGTCCATGAGGAGGAGATGCACTGCAGTACTTAATGCAGCTGGTGGCCACCAGATCCTACTGTTACTTTTGATTTTCACCCCCCTTTGTTCAGGGACACTTTATTAAATTTCTGTTAGTCACATGTCTGTGGAACTTGTTCAGTTTGTCTGTTGCTGAATCTTGTTATGTTCATACAAATATTTACACGTTAAGTTTACAGAAAATAAACACAGTTGACAGGGAGAGGACTTTTTAAAACAAATTGTTGCTGAGTTTATATATATCTTCCTACCTACATACAGTACCAATCAAAAGTTTGGACACACCTTTTCATTCCAGGGTTTTCTTTATTTTTACTATTTTCTACATCGTAGAATAATAGTGAAGACATCAAAACGATGAAATAACACATATGGAATCATGTAGTAACCCCCAAAAAATGGTAAACAAATCTAAATATATTTGAGATTATTCAAAGTAGCCACCCTTTGCCTTGATGACAGCTTTGCGCACTTTTGGTATTCTCTCAACTAGCTTCACGTGGAAGGCTTTTCCAACAGTCTTGAAGGAGTTCCCACATATTCTGACCACTTGCTTTACTGAAGTTGCGAGACATTGCAAGCCAAGAAATTGTGAGCAACATTATTTCGTTGCGAGCTACAACTTTTCATTGCTGATAGAGTCAGAACCGTGCACTAGGCCTGTCTGCCCTCTCGCTCCGTCCCTCACTAGCTCGCTATGGAAGATGTGTTCTTGGAAGTACGACAACTAATCACATCTCCTCCATTCCAAAAATGCTGGATCTTAGGAGTCGATTCCTGGCGTTATTGAATCTTGACACCCCCTGAAATAGGAGTCGATTCCTGGCGGAATTGAATCTTGACTCCCCCTGAAATAGGAGTCAACTTATTTTGGGGTCGACTCTTCACTTCATCGTCGTTAACAGTTGGACAAATGGCAGAGAAAGACCAGCAGTACTTTATGACAATACTTTGAGAAGTTTTTTAATTTTATTTTTAACCTTTATTTAACTGGGTAAGTCAGTTAAGAACAAATTCTTATTTTCAATGACGGCCTATGGGGGAACAGTGGGTTAACTGCCTGTTCAGAGGCAGAACGACAGATTTGTACCTTGTCAGCTCGGGGATTTGAACTTGCAACCTTCCGGTTACTGGACCAACGCTCTAACCACTAGGCTACCCAGCCGCCCCAGGGTAGAAGGAAATGAGAAGGAAATGCAGACGTTGTGAGGTGGAATTGAGGTTCAGTAATAGTAGAACAGGTAGAATGCTTCACCATCTGAAAGGGACTCACCGTGAGACCCAGGTCTGAAAGATACCCAGGTCTGAAAGGGACTCACCGTGAGACCCAGGTCTGAAAGATACCCAGGTCTGAATGGGACTCACCGTGAGACCCAGGTCTGAAAGGGACTCACCGTGAGACCCAGGTCTGAAAGATACCCAGGTCTGAAAGGGACTCACCGTGAGACCCAAACCGCTGCTGCCAGCAGCACAGCTGCGTTTGTTGTGGAGTTTATTAATTTTTCTTGTCGTTTTATAACGGAAAACTGGAAGAAAAAAACAAGTGTTTGAAATAAACATTTACTGTGTCAAGTTCATTAGTTCTTTTATTCATTTTTTTGTACAGTATGGTAAGTAACATGCTCCCCTTGGGATGCCTCTATCAGCCTCCGAGGCTGCTGGTAAGTGCTTGTCTGTTAGGAGAGGTAACACACACTGGGTATCAGGATCAGTAGGAGAATAAAACCTAGTTTACAGCTTCTCCACAGTTAGTACCATAATAACCTAGTTTACAGCTTCTCCACAGTTAGTACCATAATAACCTAGTTTACAGCTTCTCCACAGTTAGTACCATAATAACCTAGTTTACAGCTTCTCCACAGTTAGTACCATAATAACCTAGTTTACAGCTTCTCCACAGTTAGTACCATAATAACCTAGTTTATAGCTTCTCCACAGTTAGTACCATAAAACACTAGTTTACAGCTTCTCCACAGTACTATAATAACCTAGTTTACAGCTTCTCCACAGTTAGTACCATAAAACACTAGTTTACAGCTTCTCCACAGTCAGTACCATAAAACACTAGTTTACAGCTTCTCCACAGTCAGTACCATAAAACACTAGTTTACAGCTTCTCCACAGTTAGTACCATAATAACCTAGTTTACAGCTTCTCCACAGTCAGTACCATAATAACCTAGTTTACAGCTTCTCCACAGTCAGTACCATAATAACCTAGTTTACAGCTTCTCCACAGTTAGTACCATAATAACCTAGTTTACAGCTTCTCCACAGTCAGTACCATAATAACCTAGTTTACAGCTTCTCCACAGTTAGTACCATAATAACCTAGTTTACAGCTTCTCCACAGTCAGTACCATAATAACCTAGTTTACAGCTTCTCCACAGTCAGTACCATAATAACCTAGTTTACAGCTTCTCCACAGTTAGTACCATAATAACCTAGTTTACAGCTTCTCCACAGTCAGTACCATAATAACCTAGTTTACAGCTTCTCCACAGTTAGTACCATAATAACCTAGTTTACAGCTTCTCCACAGTTAGTACCATAATAACCTAGTTTACAGCTTCTCCACAGTTAGTACCATAATAACCTAGTTTACAGCTTCTCCACAGTTAGTACCATAAAACACTAGTTTACAGCTTCTCCACAGTTAGTACCATAATAACCTAGTTTACAGCTTCTCCACAGTCAGTACCATAAAACACTAGTTTACAGCTTCTCCACAGTCAGTTCCATAATAACCTAGTTTATACAGTGCCTTGCGAAAGTATTCGGCCCCCTTGAACTTTGCGACCTTTTGCCACATTTCAGGCTTCAAACATAAAGATATAAAACTGTATTTTTTTTTTGTGAAGAATCAACAACAAGTGGGACACAATCATGAAGTGGAACGACATTTATTGGATATTTCAAACTTTTTTAACAAATCAAAAACTGAAAAATTGGGCGTGCAAAATTATTCTCCCAATTGTTCTGTCAGGCCTTCACTGATGATTTAACATGCCAAACATTAAACTGGGAGAGGACTCCTGTCCTTGAATCTCTTTCTCTCTTTCTCGCTCTTTTTTTTTCCCGGCCTCTCTCTCTTTCTTGGATCTCTCTCTCTCTCAACCCTCTTCCTCTAGAATAATACAAACATGCAAACAAAAAGAAAAAACCATTACGTTAAAATATTAATGTTATTTTCCTTTCTCCCCCCCCCTATCCTCTGGTGGGTCTCAGGGTGGCCAGAAGATTGACAGGCTGGACGGAGCTCATGCCCCAGAGCTGACCAATAAGGTCCAGAGGCTGTCGGTCAGCTCGGGGGGGCTGGGCGGGCCAGGGGCGGAGCCCCCTAAAGAGGACCTTAATGAGCGTCTGAAGAGACTGATCAACGCAGCACCCTGCATGCTCTTCATGAAGGGCTCCCCCCAGGAACCCCGCTGCGGTAAATAGAGAGAGAGAGAGAGTGTGTGGGGGTGTGGTCTTCATGAACAGGCTCCCGCTGTGGAAAACACACACGGGCCAGGCCTGGTAATTAGAGAGAAACAGGTGGATTGGTGGTGGAGGAGGAGGAGGAGAGGCAGGCCTGGTGGTGGAGGAGGAGAGGCAGGCCTGGTGGTGGTGGAGGAGGAGAGGCAGGCCTGGTGGTGGTGGAGGAGGAGAGGCAGGCCTGGTGGTTGTGGAGGAGGAGAGGCAGGCCTGGTGGTGGTGGAGGAGGAGAGGCAGGCCTGGTGGTGGTGGAGGAGGAGAGGCAGGCCTGGTGGTGGTGGAGGAGGAGAGGCACGCCTGGTGGTGGTGGAGGAGGAGAGGCAGGCCTGGTGGTGGTGGAGGAGGAGAGGCAGGCCTGGTGGTGGTGGAGGAGGAGAGGCAGGCCTGGTGGTGGTGGAGGAGGAGAGGCAGGCCTGGTGGTGGTGGAGGAGGAGAGGCAGGCCTGGTGGTGGTGGAGGAGGAAAGGCTGGCCTGGTGGTGGTGGAGGAGGAAAGGCTGGCCTGGTGGTGGTGGAGGAGGAGAGGCTTGCCTGGTGGTGGTGGAGGAGGAGAGGCTGGCCTGGTGGTGGTGGAGGAGGAGAGGCTGGCCTGGTGCTGGTGGTGGAGGAGAGGCTGGCCTGGTGCTGGTGGTGGTGGAGGAGAGGCTGGCCTGGTGGTGGAGGAGGAGAGGCAGGCCTGGTGGTGGAGGAGGAGAGGCAGGCCTGGTGATGGAGGAGGAGAGGCAGGCCTGGTGGTGGAGGAGGAGAGGCAGGCCTGGTGGTGGTGGTGGAGGAGGAGGAGGAGAGGCAGGCCTGGTGGTGGTGGTGGAGGAGGAGGAGGAGAGGCAGGCCTGGTGGTGGTGGAGGAGGAGGAGGAGAGGCAGGCCTGGTGGTGGAGGAGGAGAGGCAGGCCTGGTGGTGGTGGGGGAGAGGCAGGCCTGGTGGTGGTGGAGGAGAGACAGGTCTGGTGGTGGTGGAGGAGAGGCTGGCCTGGTGGTGGTGGAGGAGAGGCAGGCCTGGTGGTGGAGGAGGAGAGGCAGGCCTGCTGGTGATGGAGGAGGAGATGCAGGCCTGCTGGTGGTGGAGGAGGAGAGGCAGGCCTGCTGGTGGTGGAGGAGGAGAGGCTGGCCTGCTGGTGGTGGAGGAGGAGGAGAGGCAAGCCTGCTGGTGGTGGAGGAGGAGGAGAGGCAGGCCTGGTGGTGGAGGAGAGGCAGACCTGGTGGTGGAGGAGGACATTACACTGTAAGGGGTTGAGGTTCCACTCCCAACCACACCACTGTTTATACGTATCAGTATTAGGTTCAAGGTAGTTTTAGTTTAAAATCTAAACCCATAAGTGTTATTTTTCACCTCATCCTGAAATGTATCTCTAAATATTTTTCATCTTTATAAAGAAGCCAAGTTGTAGTGTTGTGAACTCTAGTTTAATCTATTCCCCACCAAGCCACGTGATGCTGTGACTACGACCTCGCTAGTTCTTTAAAGAAGCCCTCTAAACCTGAATTTAAAGGTTACACACTTATACACCATGTAGAACACATGCTCCTAACACATTACACGCTCTGTGTGTGAGTGTGTGTGTGTCTGTGAGTGTGTGTGTGTCTGTGTGTGTGTGTGTGTGTGTGAGTGTGTGTGTGTGTGTCTGAGTGTGTCTGTGTCTGTGAGTGTGTGTGTCTGAGTGTGTGTGTGTGTGTGTGTGTCTGTGTGTGTGTGTGTGTGTGTGTGTGAGTGTGTGTGTGTGTGTGTGTGCATAATAACCTAACTTTCCTTGAAATAAGAAATCAGCTTTTTTATGTTCCTTTCTCCTGGAGCTGTATGGTCTGTCTGCGGTGCGCGACCCCCCCCCTGACCCTTTAGGAGAAGGAGAGAGGGGCAACAACCCCTCGCCAATCAATCGTGCGTGTCTGGGTCTAGGATAGAGAGCCTCTAGCCAGAGAAAGCAGCTGGGTCTGGTGTAGTAGAAACAAGTTAATATAGTGGCATGTAGCTGAATAACCATTAGTTAGGGGCCTCTAGCTGTTTTATAATGAATTCCCCCATGAATGAATGAAGTATCAGAATGAGAGTTTCACTGCAGGCTCTACATGCAGGCAACATATCACCCCTCTCCTCTCTCGCTTTCTTTCTTGATCGCTCGCTCTCCTCTCTCTCTCTTTCTCCCTCTTTCTCCTCTTTCTCTTTCTTTCTCTTTCTCCCTCTTTCTCCTCTTTCTCCCTCTTTCTCCTCTCTTTCTCCTCTCTTTCTCCTCTCTCTTTCTCCTCTCTCCCTCTTTCTCCTCTCTCCCTCTTTCTCCTCTCTCCCTCTTTCTCCTCTCTCCCTCTTTCTCCTCTCCCTCTTTCTCCTCTCTTTCTCCTCTCTCCCTCTTTCTCCTCTCTCCCTCTTTCTCCTCTCTCCCTCTTTCTCCTCTCTCCCTCTTTCTCCTCTCTCCCTCTTTCTCCTCTCCCTCTTTCTCCTCTCTTTCTCCCTCTTTCTCCTCTCTTTCTCCTCTCTTTCTCCTCTCTCTCTCTTTCTCTCTTTCTCCTCTCTCTTGCTCCTCGCTCTCTCTTGCTCCTCTCTCCCTCTTTCTCCTCTCTCCCTCTTTCTCCTCTCTCCCTCTTTCTCCTCTCTCCCTCTTTCTCCTCTCTCCCTCTTTCTCCTCTCTCCCTCTTTCTCCTCTCTCCCTCTTTCTCCTCTCTCCCTCTTTCTCCTCTCCCTCTTTCTCCTCTCCCTCTTTCTCCTCTCCCTCTTTCTCCCCTCTTTCTCCTCTCCCTCTTTCTCCTCTCCCTCTTTCTCCTCTCTTTCTCCTCTCTTTCTCCCTCTTTCTCCCTCTTTCTCCTCTTTCTCCTCTCTCTTTCTCTCTTTCTCTCTTTCTCCTCTCTCTCTTTCTCCTCTCTCCCTCTTTCTCCTCTCTCCCTCTTTCTCCCTCTTTCCCCTCTCTCCCTCTTTCTCCCTCTTTCCCCTCTCTCCCTCTTTCTCCTCTCCCTCCTCTCTCTTTTCTTTCTCTCTCTCTCTTCTTTATCTCTCTCGTTCTCTCCCTCCCCCTCGTTTCCATCTGTCTATTCCCCTCTGTCACAGTCTCTTCTCAAACACTGACTCACTCTCATGTATCAAGGACATAACACATACCTGCCTCATATTTAAACAGTGATCCTGTCCATGCCAATGTGGACCCATGTCAGTCGTAAGATACAGTGCATTTGGAAAGTATTCAGACCCCTTGACTTTTCCCACATTTTGTACGTTACAGCCTTATTCTAAATTTGACAACAAAAAAAAATTCTCATTTCCTATCAATCTATGCACAATACCCCATAATGACAAAGCAAAAACAGGTTTAGACATTTTTGCTAATTTATTAAACATAAAAAAAACGGATCACATTTACATAAGTATTCAGACCCTTTACTCAGTACTCTGTTGAAGCACTTTTGGCAGTGATTACAACCTCAAGTCTTCTTGGTGATGACGCAACAAGCTTGGCACACCTGTATTTGGGGAGTTTCTCCCATTCTTCTCTGCAGATCCTCTCAAGCTCTGTCAGGTTGGATGGGGAGCGTCGCTGCACAGCTATTCTCAGGTCTCTCCAGAGATGTTCAATCGGATTCAAGTCCGGGCTCTGGCTGGGCCACTCAAGGACATTCAGAGACTTGTCCCGAAGCTACTTCTGTGTTGTCTTGTCCGTGTGCCTAGGGTCATTGTCCTGATGGAAGGTGAACCTTCACCCCAGTCTGAGGTCCTGAGCGCTCTGGAGCAGGTTTTTATGAAGGATCTCTCTGTACTTTGCTCCTGTCATCTTTCCCTCGATCCTGACTAGTCTCCCTGTCACTCCCTCTGAAAAACATCCCCAAAGCATGATGCTGCCACCACCATGCTTCACCGTAGGGATGGTGGCAGGTTTCCTCCAGATGTGATGGTTGGCTTTCAGGCCAAAGAGTTCAATCTTGGTTTCATCAGACCATCTTGTTTCTCATGGTCTGAGTCCTTTAGGTGCCTTTTGGCAAACTAAGCAGACTGTCATGTGCCTTTTACTGAGGAGTGGCTTCTGTCTGGCCACTCTACCATAAAGGCCTGATTGGTGGAGTGCTGCAGAGATGGCTGTCCTTCTGGAAGGTTCTCCCATCTCCACAGAGGAGCTCTGTCAGAGTGACCATTGGGTTCTTGGTCACCTCCCTGACCAAGGCTCTTCTCCCCTGATTGCTCAGTTTGGCTGAGCGGCCAGCTCTAGGAAGAGTCTTTGTGGTTCCTAACTTCTTCCATTTAAGAATGATGGAGGCCACTGTGTTCTTGGGAAAATTACTTAAAAATCATACAATGTGATTTTCTGGATTTTTGTTTTAGATTCCGTCTCTCACAGTTCAAGTGTACCGTTGATTAATATTACAGACCTCTACATGCTTTGTAAGTAGGAAAACCTGCACAATCGGCAGTGTATCAAATAATCAAATCAAATCAAATTGATTTATATAGCCCTTCGTACATCAGCTGATATCTCAAAGTGCTGTACAGAAACCCAGCCTAAAACCCCAAACACCAAGCAATGCAGGTGTAGAAGCACGGTGGCTAGGAAAAACTCCCATGAAAGGCCAAAACCTAGGAAGAAACCTAGAGAGGAACCAGGCTATGTTGGGTGGCCAGTCCTTTTCTGGCTGTGCCGGGTGGAGATTATAACAGAACATGGCCAAGATGTTCAAATGTTCATAAATGACCAGCATGCTCCAATAATAATAAGGCAGAACAGTTGAAACTGGAGCAGCAGCACGGCCAGGTGGACTGGGGACAGCAAGGAGTCATCATGTCAGGTAGTAGTGAGGCATGGTCCTAGGGCTCAGGTCCTCCGAGAGAAAGAAAGAGAGAAAGAGAGAATTAGAGAGAGCACACTTAAATTCACACAGGACACTGAATAGGACAGGAGAAGTACTCCAGATATAACAAACTGACCCTAGCCCCCCCCGACACATAAACTACTGCAGCATAAATACTGGAGGCTGAGACAGGAGGGGGCTGAGACAAATACTTGTTCTCCCCACTGTATGTATCTATATACACACTTTGTATTACTTAAAATGAATGTGATGATACCAGGCTAGAGTTTGGGACCATCTTTATTTTAGCTTTTCTTGTCTTGTTCATGTGTTTCCAAATGGCCCTTTTTATATGAGGGTAACAAACATGCTGCTGACCAAACTCATCTGCAATTATGTCCTGACTTAATATCCTGACTCTGTTCATATGAACATACAATAACATTAAACTAACAACCTGATTTAATATCCTGACTCTGTTCCTGTTAACATACAATAACATTGAACTAACAACCTGATTTAATATCCTGACTCTGTTCCTGTTAACATACAATAACATTGAACTAACAACCTGATTTAATATCCTGACTCTGTTCCTGTTAACATACAATAACATTTAACTAACAACCTGATTTAATATCCTGACTCTGTTGTTCCTGTTAACATACAATAACATTGAACTAACATTGATTTCTCCTCAGCCGTCAGATTGTAGTTCTATTGAAGTACCATGCTATCCAGTATAACAGCCGTGTCTTATACTAGGTTTACAAACACACTGTGTTGTCCCCATCACCCAGGTTTCAGCCGTCAGATTGTAGTTCTATTGAAGTACCATGCTATCCAGTATAACAGCCGTGTCTTATACTAGGTTTACAAACACACTGTGTTGTCCCCATCACCCAGGTTTCAGCCGTCAGATTGTAGTTCTATTGAAGTACCATGCTATCCAGTATAACAGCCGTGTCTTATACTAGGTTTACAAACACACTGTGTTGTCCCCATCACCCAGGTTTCAGCCGTCAGATTGTAGTTCTATTGAAGTACCATGCTATCCAGTATAACAGCCGTGTCTTATACTAGGTTTACAAACACACTGTGTTCTCCCCATCGCCCAGGTTTCAGCCGTCAGATAGTGGCGCTTTTCAAGGACCATGCTATCCAGTTCAGCAGTTTTGACATCCTGTCAGACGAGGAAGTGAGAGGGGGGCTGAAGACCTTCTCCAACTGGCCCACCTACCCTCAGGTTTACGTTAACGGAGAACTCGTAGGGGGACTGGACATTGTCAAGGTGAGTCATGTTAAACGCGCATTTTTATTTTCCAGAGAACTGAGGCGAACGAGCGAAAACAAAACAAACATGGACAACAACAAAATATAATTTAAATTCCCAGGATTTGATTCACCGCGATCAACTACCGAATCCCAACTACTACAACGGAAAAGTAAATCATTCCATTTGTAAAAAATAAAAAAATAGAATAAAAAAAATTGGGGGGACTGAGCAATTCTGGACTGGTTCCGACCGATATTTCTGTGTACATTGGGCTCTGTGAATGGCGCAACATCAATTGCTTTACACTCCTTAAAAGCGCTGGTTGTCCCGATTTTCTTTTGTTCAAGCGCGGCCATTTGCAAATGGGGAGCGACACGTGACGTTTTCTGGCCTATCCAGACAAAGGAAAGGATTTCCTGTGTCTGTGAACCTCGTAGCTGTGCAACGGCCTATATGAAACGGGAGACTCCAGCGGACGCAACAATAATAGTTTCATCTCACTGTGATGTTCTCAGGGGGATTTAAAGTGCTCCACATGAATAATTACAAAACTATTTAGTAGAATTGACTTTCTCGTGGTCACAGACGGACAAAACTACTTGTAGCGAGTTGATGTCGTAACGAGTCTATAGACATCAGACCAGCATCCCGGAGTTGCCTCTTCACTGTTGATGTTGAGACGAGTCTATAGACATCAGACCAGCATCCCGGAGTTGCCTCTTCACTGTTGATGTTGTAACGAGTCTATAGACATTAGACTAGCATCCCGGAGCCGCCTCTTCACTGTTGATGTTGAGACAGGTGTTTTGCGGGTCCTGTTTAATGAAGCTGCCAGTTGAGGACTTGTGAGGCGTCTGTTTCTCAAACTAGACACTCTAATGTACTTGTCCTCTTGCTCAGTTGTGCAGTTGTTCTTTGCACACTGTGTTAACTAACTCTCCTTCCGTGGCCTCCAACTGCCCTTAAACGCTAGTAAAACTAAATGCATGCTCTTCAACCGATCGCTGCTCGCACCTGCCCGCCCGTCCAGCATCCCTAGTCTGGACGGGTCTGACTTAGAATATGTGGATAATTACAAATACCTAGGTGTCTGGTTCGACTGTAAACTCTCCTTCCAGACTCACATTAAGCATCTCCAATCCAAAATTAAATCTAGAATCGGCTTCCTATATCGCAACAAAGCCTCCTTCACTCATGCTGCCAAACGTACCCTCGTAAAACTGACTATCCTACCGATCCTTGACTTTGGCGATGTCATTTACAAAATAGCCCCCCAACATTCTGCTCAGCAAACTGGATGCAGTCAATCACAGTGCCATCTGTTTTGTCACCAAAGCCCCATTAACTACCCACCACTGCGACCTGTATGCTCTCGTTGGCTGGCCTTCGCTTCATATTCGTCGCCAAACCCACTGGCTCCAGGTCATCTATAAGTCTTTGCTAGGTAAAGCTCCGCCTTATCTCAGTTCACTGGTCACTATAGCAACACCCATCCGTAGCACGCACTCCAGCAGGTATATTTCACTGGTCACCCCCAAGCCAATTCCTCCTTTGGCCGCCTTTCCTTCCAGTTGTCTGCTGCCAATGACTGGAACTAACTGCAAAAATCACCGAAATTGTGTTGCACTGCTTTGCTTTATCTTGGCCAGGTCGCAGTTGTAAATGAGAACTTGTTCTCAACTAGCCTACCCGGTGAAATAAATAAATAAAAAAAATTAAATGATGAACTTGGATTAGCTAACACAACGTGTCATTGGAACACAGGAGTGATGGTTGCTGATGATGGGCCTCTGTACGCCTATGTAGATGTTCCATAAAAAATCTGCCTTTTCCAGCGACAATAGTCATTTACAACATTAACAATGTCTACACTGTATTTCTGATCAATTTGATGTTATTTTAACTTCTTGCTCCTACTTGAGACGCAGATGTCTCAAGTAGACACCTGGAAATGCAAATGCGCTACGCTAAATGCTAAATGTACTCGTTAAAACTCAAACCTTAATCAAAATTCACATGCAGGATATTGAATTAAAGCTACACTCGTTGTGAACCTAGCCAACAAGTCAGATTTTTAAAATGCTTTTCGGCGAAAGCATGAGAAGCTATTATCTGATAGCATGCAACACCTCAAAATGCCTGAATGCGACGTAAACAAAGACTTTGCTTATCCGGCGCTACACAAAACGCAGAAATAAAATATAAAACATTCATTACCTTTGACGAGCTTCTTTCTTGGCACTCCTATATGCCCCATAAACATCACTATTGGGTATTTTTTTCGTTTAAATTGGTCCATATATACCCAAAATAGCTTTCTATGGAAGCTGTGTCATTCAGAAAAAAACATCGTTTTTAAACGCTGCGTCATTTTTTAAAATTAAAAAAGTTGACGATAAACTTTCACAAAACACTTCGAAATACTTTTGTAATCCAACTTTAGGTATTAGTAAACGTTTATAATCTATCAAAATGATTACAGGGCGATGTGTATTCAATAGCTCCTCGTCTGCAAATCAATGGCTGCCAATGTGCACATTCAAAACATCCTGGTGGAGACCGGAAGAAACGGAATCCAGTTAGTTGGATTTACCAAGAAAAAACTCAATTGAAAATGACGACAATGGCGACATCGTGTGGAATCTGTAGGAATTGCATGCAGGTCGATAATACATTTTGTGCCCTTTTAACAACCCATGA
The DNA here is from genome assembly GCF_013265735.2 of Oncorhynchus mykiss. NCBI lineage: Eukaryota > Metazoa > Chordata > Actinopteri > Salmoniformes > Salmonidae > Oncorhynchus > Oncorhynchus mykiss. The sequence goes on along the minus strand of NC_048587.1, from coordinate 9,893,078 downwards.
AAGTGACGCATGGAAATAATTTTTAGCTTTCAGAGAGCAGTTTTTCTTGCGCTTTTCAATGAAACACACAATCTGTTATAGTCACAGCCGTGATTTAACCAGTTTTAGAAACTTCAGAGTGTTTTCTATCTACACATACTAATCATATGCATATACTATATTCCTGGCATGAGTAGCAGGACGCTGAAAAGTTGCGCGATTTTTAACAGAATGTTCGAAAAAGGAGGGGGTAGACTTAACAGGTTTTAACCAAAATGTGCTTTTCTTTAAAAAACAGGGACATGTCTAAGTGACCACAAACTTTTGAACAGTAGTGTGTGTGTGTGTGTGTGTGTGTGTGTGTGATTCAGACTGTAGGTGTGTGATTCAGACTGTAGGTGTGTGATTCAGACTGTAGGTGTGTGATTCAGACTGTAGGTGTGTGATTCAGACTGTAGGTGTGTGTGTTAGTGTGATTCAGACTGTAGGTGTGTGTATTAGTGTGATTCAGACTGTAGGTGTGTGTATTAGTGTGATTCAGACTGTAGGTGTGTGTATTAGTGTGATTCAGACTGTAGGTGTGTGTGTTAGTGTGATTCAGACTGTAGGTGTGTGTGTTAGTGTGATTCAGACTATAGGTGTGTGTATTAGTGTGATTCAGACTGTAGGTGTGTGTATTAGTGTGATTCAGACTGTAGGTGTGTGTGTTAGTGTGATTCAGACTGTAGGTGTGTGTTTTCATGTGATTCAGACTGTAGGTGTGTGTATTAGTGTGATTCAGACTGTAGGTGTGTGTATTAGTGTGATTCAGACTGTAGGTGTGTGTGTTAGTGTGATTCAGACTGTAGGTGTGTGTATTAGTGTGATTCAGACTGTAGGTGTGTGTATTAGTGTGATTCAGACTGTAGGTGTGTGTATTAGTGTGATTCAGACTGTAGGTGTGTGTGTTAGTGTGATTCAGACTATAGGTGTGTGTATTAGTGTGATTCAGACTATAGGTGTGTGTATTAGTGTGATTCAGACTGTAGGTGTGTGTTTTAGTGTGATTCAGACTGTAGGTGTGTGTTAGTGTGATTCAGACTGTAGGTGTGTGTGTTAGTGTGATTCAGACTGTAGGTGTGTGTGTTAGTGTGATTCAGACTGTAGGTGTGTGTGTTAGTGTGATTCAGACTGTAGGTGTGTGTGTTAGTGTGATTCAGACTGTAGGTGTGTGTGTTAGTGTGATTCAGACTGTAGGTGTGTGTTTTAGTGTGATTCAGACTAGGTGTGTGTGTGAGTGTGATTCAGACTGTAGGTGTGTGTGTTAGTGTGATTCAGACTGTAGGTGTGTGTGTTAGTGTGATTCAGACTGTAGGTGTGTGTGTTAGTGTGTAGGTACAGTAGAACGAAGGGCCTCTGCAGTGACCCAGTGACCCATCTCAGTGTTGATACCTGTTGTAGGAACTAGCTGAATCTGGAGAGCTGGAGAATACCTGTCCCAAGGCCGTCACACTGGAGCACAGGTAAAACACACCTTTATACACACACACACACACACACACACAGACACACACACACACACACACACACACACACACACACACACATGCACACGTGGAAGATGGCACGTTGTATTGTGTGACTTATGGACTGTCCTTATAACCTCCAGGTTGAAGTCGACCATCAACAGGAGTCCAGTCATGCTGTTCATGAAGGGCAATAAAGAGGTGCGTAGGTGTCACTATATCATAACAGGACAATAAAGAGGTGCGTAGGTGTCACTATATCATAACAGGACAATAAAGAGGTACGTAGGTGTCACTGTATAACAGGACAATAAAGAGGTACGTAGGTGTCACTATATAACAGGACAATAAAGAGGTACGTAGGTGTCACTATATAACAGGACAATAAAGAGGTACGTAGGTGTCACTATATCATAACAGGACAATAAAGAGGTACGTAGGTGTCACTATATAACAGGACAATAAAGAGTTACGTAGGTGTCACTATATAACAGGACAATAAAGAGGTACGTAGGTGTCACTATATAACAGGACAATAAAGAGGTACGTAGGTGTCACTATATAACAGGGCAATGAAGAGGTACGTAGGTGTCACTATATAACAGGACAATAAAGAGGTACGTAGGTGTCACTATATAACAGGACAATAAAGAGGTACGTAGGTGTCACTATATAACAGGACAATAAAGAGGTACGTAGGTGTCACTATATAACAGGACAATAAAGAGGTACGTAGGTGTCACTATATAACAGGACAATAAAGAGGTACGTAGGTGTCACTATACAACAGGACAATAAAGAGGCACGTAGGTGTCACTGTATAACAGGACAATAAAGAGGTACGTAGGTGTCACTGTATCATAACAGGACAATAAAGAGGTATGTAGGTGTCACTATATCATAACAGGACAATGAAGAGGTACGTAGGTGTCACTATATAACAGGGCAATGAAGAGGTACGTAGGTGTCACTGTATAACAGGACAATAAAGAGGTACGTAGGTGTCACTATAGAACAGTACAATAAAGAGGTACGTAGGTGTCACTATATAACAGTACAATAAAGAGGTACGTAGGTGTCACTATATAACAGGACAATAAAGAGGTACGTAGGTGTCACTATAGAACAGGACAATAAAGAGGTACGTAGGTGTCACTATATAACAGGACAATAAAGAGGTACGTAGGTGTCACTATATAACAGGACAATAAAGAGGTACGTAGGTGTCACTGTATCATAACAGGACAATAAAGAGGTATGTAGGTGTCACTGTATCATAACAGGACAATACAGAGGTACGTAGGTGTCACTGTATCATAACAGGACAATACAGAGGTACGTAGGTGTCACTGTATCATAACAGGACAATACAGAGGTACGTAGGTGTCACTGTATCATAACAGGACAATAAAGAGGTACGTAGGTGTCACTGTATCATAACAGGACAATACAGAGGTACGTAGGTGTCACTGTATCATAACAGGACAATAAAGAGGTACGTAGGTGACACTATATCATAACAGGACAATAAAGAGGTACGTAGGTGTCACTGTATCATAACAGGACAATAAAGAGGTACGTAGGTGTCACTATATAACAGGACAATAAAGAGGTACGTAGGTGTCACTATATAACAGGACAATAAAGAGGTGCGTAGGTGTCACTGTATCATAACAGGACAATACAGAGGTACGTAGGTGTCACTGTATCATAACAGGACAATAAAGAGGTACGTAGGTGTCACTGTATCATAACAGGACAATACAGAGGTACGTAGGTGTCACTGTATCATAACAGGACAATAAAGAGGTACGTAGGTGACACTATATCATAACAGGACAATAAAGAGGTACGTAGGTGTCACTGTATCATAACAGGACAATAAAGAGGTACGTAGGTGTCACTATATAACAGGACAATAAAGAGGTACGTAGGTGTCACTATATAACAGGACAATAAAGAGGTACGTAGGTGTCACTATATAACAGGACAATAAAGAGGTGCGTAGGTGTCACTGTATCATAACAGGACAATAAAGAGGTACGTAGGTGTCACTGTATCATAACAGGACAATACAGAGGTACGTAGGTGTCACTATATAACAGGACAATAAAGAGGTACGTAGGTGTCACTGTATCATAACAGGACAATAAAGAGGTACGTAGGTGTCACTATATAACAGGGCAATGAAGAGGTACGTAGGTGTCACTGTATAACAGGACAATAAAGAGGTACGTAGGTGTCACTATATCATAACAGGACAATAAAGAGGTACGTAGGTGTCACTATATCATAACAGGACAATAAAGAGGTACGTAGGTGTCACTATATAACAGGACAATACAGAGGTACGTAGGTGTCACTATATAACAGGACAATAAAGAGGTACGTAGGTATCACTATATAACAGTACAATAAAGAGGTACGTAGGTGTCACTGTATCATAACAGGACAATAAAGAGGTACGTAGGTGTCACTGTATCATAACAGGACAATAAAGAGGTACGTAGGTGTCACTGTATCATAACAGGACAATAAAGAGGTACGTAGGTGTCACTATATAACAGGACAATACAGAGGTACGTAGGTGTCACTATATAACAGGACAATAAAGAGGTACGTAGGTGTCACTGTATCATAACAGGACAATAAAGAGGTACGTAGGTGTCACTATATAACAGGACAATAAAGAGGTATGTAGGTGTCACTATATAACAGGACAATAAAGAGGTACGTAGGTGTCACTGTATCATAACAGGACAATAAAGAGGTACGTAGGTGTCACTATATAACAGGACAATAAAGAGGTATGTAGGTGTCACTATATAACAGGACAATAAAGAGGTACGTAGGTGTCACCATATAACAGGGCAATAAATAGGTATGTAGGTGTCACTATATAACAGGACAATAAAGAGGTACGTAGGTGTCACTATATAACAGGACAATAAAGAGGTACGTAGGTGTCACTATATAACAGGACAATAAAGAGGTACGTAGGTGTCACTGTATCATAACAGGACAATAAAGAGGTACGTAGGTGTCACTGTATCATAACAGGACAATAAAGAGGTACGTAGGTGTCACTATATCATAACAGGACAATAAAGAGGTACGTAGGTATCACTATATAACAGGACAATAAAGAGGTACGTAGGTGTCACTATAGAACAGGGCAATAAAGAGGTACGTAGGTGTCACTATATAACAGGACAATAAAGAGGTACGTAGGTGTCACTATATAACAGGACAATGAAGAGGTACGTAGGTGTCACTGTATCATAACAGGACAATAAAGAGGTACGTAGGTGTCACTGTATCATAACAGGACAATAAAGAGGTACGTAGGTGTCACTGTATAACAGGACAATAAAGAGGTACGTAGGTGTCACTATATCATAACAGGGCAATAAAGAGGTACGTAGGTGTCACTATAGAACAGGACAATAAAGAGGTACGTAGGTGTCACTATATAACAGGGCAATAAAGAGGTACGTAGGTGTCACTATATAACAGGACAATAAAGAGGTACATAGGTGTCACTATATAACAGGACAATAAAGAGGTACGTAGGTGTCACCATATAACAGGGCAATAAAGAGGTACCTAGGTGTCACTATATAACAGGACAATAAAGAGGTACGTAGGTGTCACTGTATCATAACAGGACAATAAAGAGGTACGTAGGTGTCACTATAGAACAGGACAATAAAGAGGTACGTAGGTGTCACTATATAACAGGACAATAAAGACGTACGTAGGTGTCACTATATAACAGGGCAATAAAGAGGTACGTAGGTGTCACTATATAACAGGACAATAAAGAGGTACGTAGGTGTCACTATATAACAGGACAATAAAGAGGTACGTAGGTGTCACTATATAACAGGGCAATAAAGAGGTACGTAGGTGTCACTATAGAACAGGGCAATAAAGAGGTACGTAGGTGTCACTGTATCATAACAGGATAATAAAGAGGTACGTAGGTGTCACTATATCATAACAGGACAATAAAGAGGTACGTAGGTCTCACTATATCATAACAGGACAATAAAGAGGTACGTAGGTGTCACTATATCATAACAGGACAATAAAGAGGTACGTAGGTGTCACTATATAACAGGACAATAAAGAGGTACGTAGGTGTCACTGTATAACAGGGCAATAAAGAGGTACGTAGGTGTCACTATATCATAACAGGACAATACAGAGGTACGTAGGTGTCACTGTATAACAGGGCAATAAAGAGGTACGTAGGTGTCACTATATCATAACAGGACAATACAGAGGTACGTAGGTGTCACTATATAACAGGACAATAAAGAGGTACGTAGGTGTCACTGTATCATAACAGGACAATAAAGAGGTACGTAGGTGTCACTATATAACAGGACAATAAAGAGGTACGTAGGTGTCACTGTATCATAACAGGACAATAAAGAGGTACGTAGGTGTCACTATATAACAGGACAATAAAGAGGTATGTAGGTGTCACTATATAACAGGACAATAAAGAGGTGCGTAGGTGTCACTATATAACAGGACAATAAAGAGGTGCGTAGGTGTCACTATATAACAGGACAATAAAGAGGTACGTAGGTGTCACTATATAACAGGACAATAAAGAGGTACGTAGGTGTCACTATATAACAGGACAATAAACCTGTTTGTTTGTTTGGTCTGTGTACTTAATTAATGGAATAGAATGGGGGCAGCAGGTAGCCTAGTGGTTAGAGCGTTGGACTTGTAACCGAAAGGTTGCTAGATCGAATACCCGAGCTGACAAGGAAAAATTCTGTCATTCTGCCCCTGAACAAGGCAGTTATTCCACTGTTTCTAGGCCGTCATTGTAAATAAGAATTTGTTCTTAGCTGACTTGCCTAATTAAAAGAAATATATATATATATATATATATATATATATATATATATATATATATATATATATATATATATATATATATATATATATATTTATACATTTTATACATTTTATACATTTTATATATATATATAAAATGGAATAGAAAAGGAGAATAGGACTTGAATATAATTGCAGCTAATCATAAATATATGCTATGCACAAACATACAGGCTTGTGTTTTGGCCTATATAATACTATTCTAACATAACTCCAGTACATTACTTCAAGAGGTACCAGTTGGCCTATATAATACTATATAATACTATTCTAACATAACTCCAGTACATTACTTCAAGAGGTACCAGTTGGCCTATATAATACTATTCTAACATAACTCCAGTACATTACTTCAAGAGGTACCAGTTGGCCTATATACTCTGCCAATCTAGTAGATAAGGACAATTGGTATTGCATACATTTCAACAGAATTGAGGCTAATCTGAAATCAATAATGTTCTCTACCTCACAGAGCAGTGGGAACCCCCCCCCTCACACACACACACACACACACACACACACACACTAATGGTTCAAGAGTACCTCCCCCCTCCTACCTCTTCATATTGATTGGTGCTGCTCACAGATGAAGAGATATCTTCAGAGTAGTTTAAACCAGGTCCCCTGTGAATCCCGCCTCTCCCTTTTCACTCGCTGGGGTTCCTATTTGTAGATATGGATCTATATTTAGTTTTCCATTTCTTAAAAGACCGTTTCTAAGTGGGGTCCTGTGAAACCAATAGCAGTGGAAACTTGCTCAATGAAAGCTTGAGTTTGGTTTCATTCCTGGAGGGAAGAAGTCCTAACTCCTCCTGCTTAACGAGGCAAGTCAGTTAAGAACAAATTCTTATTTACATTGACGGCTTAGGAACAGTGGGTTAACTGGTCTAGGAACAGTGGGTTAACTGGTCTAGGAACAGTGGGTTAACTGGTCTAGGAACAGTGGGTTAACTGGTCTAGGAACAGTGGGTTAACTGGTCTAGGAACAGTGGGTTAACTGGTCTAGGAACAGTGGGTTAACTGGTCTAGGAACAGTGGGGTTAACTGCCCTGTTCAGGGGCAGAACGACAGATTTGTACCTTGTCAGCTCGGGGGTTTGAACTCGCAACGTTCCGGTTACTAGTCCAACGCTCTAACCACTAGGCTACCCTGCCGCCCCAACGAGGCAAGTCAGTTAAGAACAAATTCTTATTTACACTGACGGCCTGGGGAACAACTGCCTTGTTCAGAATGACATATTTTTAGCTCGGGGATTCGATCCGGCAACCCTTTCGGGTTACTGGCCCAACGCTCTAACCACTAGGCCGCCACTTAAAACCATGTGTTATCTTGAAAGCATTTCTCCTACTCACTCAGAAAGCTACATTTTTATATTGGCTATTTGAAATGATCTTTGTCTTTTAAAAAAAAAAAAAAATAAAAATGGAAGACCAGAAACATTTGCTTCCTGTGATTTTGTTCCACAATAAAATGGTTTTGTGTGGACTCACCCGTTGAAGGATCTGAATTGAGTTTAAATGTTGATTATAAAGTGTATGTTCTTTGTTAAGATATGGGTATGTTAAGATATGGGTATGTTAAGATATGGGTATGTTAAGATATGGGTATGTTAAGATATGGGTATGATTAAGTTATCTGTTTGGTTTCTAAAGTCTGTTTTTCTTCCTGCATCTGTAGCAAGCCAAATGTGGATTCAGTCTTCAGATACTGGAGATAATGAACAGCTCAGGGTGAGATAACACCACTATATCACGATACTGGAGATAATGAACAGCTCAGGGTGAGATAACACCACTATATCACGATACTGGAGATAATGAACAGCTCAGGGTGAGATGACACCACTATATCACGATACTGGAGATAATGAACAGCTCAGGGTGAGATGACACCACTATATCACGATACTGGAGATAATGAACAGCTCAGGGTGAGATAACACCACTATATCACGATACTGGAGATAATGAACAGCTCAGGGTGAGATGACACCACTATATCACGATACTGGAGATAATGAACAGCTCAGGGTGAGATAACACCACTATATCATGATCATGAACAGCCCAGGGTGAGGTAACACCACTATATCATGATCATGAACAGCGCAGGGTGAGGTAACACCACTATATCATGATCATGAACAGCGCAGGGTGAGGTAACACCACTATATCATGATCATGAACAGCCCAGGGTGAGGTAACACCACTATATCATGATCATGAACAGCGCAGGGTGAGGTAACACCACTATATCATGATCATGAACAGCCCAGGGTGAGGTAACACCACTATATCATGATCATGAACAACTTAGGGTGAGGTAACACCACTATATCATGATCATGAACAACTTAGGGTGAGGTAACACCACTATATCATGATCATGAACAGCTCAGGGTGAGGTAACACCACTATATCATGATCATGAACAGCCCAGGGTGAGGTAACACCACTATATCATGATCATGAACAGTTCATTATATCTTCCATGTGTTTATAATATGATGGTTAGTATCTTCCCTGTGTTTCCTGTTTACAGGGTGGAATATAGCACCTTTGATATGATGGTTAATATCTTCCCTGTGTTTCCTGTTTGCAGGGTGGAATATAGCACCTTTGATATCCTGGAAGATGAGGAGGTAAAAGAGGCTGTATCTGTCTATGACATTTGCAAAACCATGTTGGTGAAACCTAAAGATGTCTTTCTACATGTTAACATGGTTTTCTTCATTTATCTTCCAATCACCAACGTCCAGGTTAGACAGGGTCTAAAGACGTACTCAAACTGGCCAACGTACCCTCAGCTATACGTCAATGGGGAACTCATTGGCGGGCTGGACATTGTGAAGGTGAGAAGTGATTTTTGTTTTACACCTCAGACCACAATTGCGCTTATTACCTCCACTTAGTTCTGGACTAGTCTGAATATGTCTATAAACCATTTACAATGGAGATCGTCCATTTTAAAATAGCTTTTTAGTCCTAAACTAGGCTGAATCTGGTGTCTGGGGGAAACCAACCCTTATAGGATCAGCCAGGTATGTCACAGTGTCATAGACAGAGGCAACAGCAGTACCACAGACTCTCCACCAGGTGTCACTAAAGCACCGTGTTCTGTTTTCTTGGCCTGCTTAATGTCGTCATGCCGTGTACAGTCAGACAGGCAGCATGGAAGGGCAGGGAGGTCATCCTCTGTAGTAAAAAAGCACAGAGGAAAAGATTGGTGTAATGTAAATACCAAGGTTTCTTAGTGAACTACATTAAGCCATGCTAAGGGAAGGTTACACAACATTGAGATAGTAAAGTCCCCAGTGTGTGTCTAACAGTAATCCTCTGTTTAGATATGCCTGCTTATTTCACCAAGGGCCTTGCTTTGCATAAACTAGACCTGTTGTCCGGGTGGGTTGAAAGCAGCGTATTGCCCAGCAGTGGCTAGTGATTGATGTCAGCTGGAGTTCAGTTTTAATAGATCACCTGTCAATCACTGTTCTTTATAAGGACTGCATTGTGATAACATGTCACTAGGTTTCATGAGACAGGAGTTCTCTGTGTATCTATCTATACATAGTTTAATGAAACAGGAGTTCTCTGTGTATCTATACATAGTTAGTTTAATGAAACAGGAGTTCTCTGTGTATCTATACATAGTTTAATGAGACAGGAGTTCTCTGTGTATCTATCTATACATAGTTAGTTTAATGAAACAGGAGTTCTCTGTGTATCTATACATAGTTTAATGAGACAGTAGTTCTCTGTGTATCTATACATAGTTACTTTCATGAGACTGGAGTTCTCTGTGTATCTATCTATACATAGTTAGTTTAATGAGACAGTAGTTCTCTGTGTATCTATACATAGTTAGTTTCATGAGACTGGAGTTCTCTGTGTATCTATCTATACATAGTTAGTTTAATGAGACAGGAGTTCTCTGTGTATCTATCTATACATAGTTAGTTTAATGAGACAGGAGTTCTCTGTGTATCTATCTATACATAGTTAGTTTAATGAGACAGGAGTTCTCTGTGTATCTATCTATACATAGTTAGTTTAATGAGACAGGAGTTCTCTGTGTATCTATCTATACATAGTTAGTTTAATGAGACAGGAGTTCTCTGTGTATCTATCTATACATAGTTAGTTTAATGAGACAGGAGTTCTCTGTGTATCTATCTATACATAGTTTAATGAGACAGGAGTTCTCTGTGTATCTATACATAGTTAGTTTAATGAGACAGGAGTTCTCTGTGTATCTATACATAGTTAGTTTAATGAGACAGGAGTTCTCTGTGTATCTATACATAGTTATTGTGCATCAATAGAGTATTTGTTTCTGATGCTGTTGGAAGGTTACATGACAGGTCCAGTAGGCTGTTATTTTCTCATGTATCAGCTGGTATGAAGATCAGACCTGTATTGACATGTGTTCTGTGTTTTTACAGGAGCTTAAAGACAGTGGAGACCTTTCTTCTGTCCTGAGGGGTGAATGCTAGGTTCCTGTAGTACTGTGATGGGAATGAGCTATGGACTACTGCACTCTTCCTTCCCCTCTCTACCCTCTTCTTCCCCTCTCTACCATCCTCTTCCCCTCTCTACCCTCCTCTTCCCCTCTCTACCCTCCTCTTCCCCTCTCTACCCTCCTCTTCCCCTCTCTACCCTCCTCTTCCCCTCTCTATCCTCCTCTTCCCCTCTCTACCCTCCTCTTCCCCTCTCTACCCTCCTCTTCCCCTCTCTACCATCCTCTTCCCCTCTCTACCCTCCTCTTCCCCTCTCTACCCTCCTCTTCCCCTCTCTACCCTCCTCTTCCCCTCTCTACCCTCCTCTTCCCCTCTCTATCCTCCTCTTCCCCTCTCTACCCTCCTCTTCCCCTCTCTACCCTCCTCTTCCCCTCTCTACCCTCCTCTTCCCCTCTCTACCCTCCTCTTCCCCTCTCTACCCTCCTCTTCCCCTCTCTACCCTCCTCTTCCCCTCTCTACCCTCCTCTTCCCCTCTCTACCCTCCTCTTCCCCTCTCTACCCTCCTCTTCCCCTCTCTACCCTCCTCTTCCCCTCTCTACCCTCCTCTTCCCCTCTCTACCCTCCTCTTCCCCTCTCTACCCTCCTCTTCCCCTCTCTACCCTCCTCTTCCCCTCTCTACCCTCCTCTTCCCCTCTCTACCCTCCTCTTCCCCTCTCTATCCTCCTCTTCCCCTCTCTACCCTCCTCTTCCCCTCTCTACCCTCCTCTTCCCCTCTCTACCCTCCTCTTCCCCTCTCTACCCTCCTCTTCCCCTCTCTACCCTCCTCTTCCCCTCTCTATCCTCTTCTCTTCTCTATCCTCTTCCCCTCTCTACCCTCTTCCCTTCTCTATCCTCTTCCCCTCTCCATCTTCCTCCCCTCTCTATCCTCTTCCCCTCTCTACCCTCCTCTTCCCCTCTCTACCCCTCTCTATCATCCTCTTCCCCTCTCTACCCTTTTCTCTACCCCTCTCTGAAATACATGGTATATTATCCATCCATTGATTTTTCTGAACTTAGCACAGGTGTCCAAATTAACCTGATTGATCAAACAGCATTCTGTCACCAGCTGCAAATATAATAAAGTCATCCATGATGCTACCTGACTGGTTTCCTTATTTGTCTTTTGAACCTTAGAGAACACAGCAGTCAGAGCAAAGAACTAGAACCTTAGAGAACACAGCAGTCAGAGCAAAGAACTATAACCTTAGAACACAGCAGTCAGAGCAAAGAACTGGAACCTTAGAGAACACAGCAGTCAGAGCAAAGAACTAGAACCTTAGTGAACACAGCAGTCAGAGCAAAGAACTAGAACCTTAGTGAACACAGCAGTCAGAGCAAAGAACTGGAACCTTAGTGAACACAGCAGTCAGAGCAAAGAACTAGAACCTTAGTGAACACAGCAGTCAGAGCAAAGAACTGGAACCTTAGTGACAACGTTTGTGAACCCCTGCTATAGATTGTGTTGTTTATCGTTTTATTACATTTCCATGGTTATGGTGCATTCAGAAAGTATTCAGACCACCGCAGCGCCAGCTGTGCCTCCAGAGACTCTGGGTTCGAGCCCAGGCTCTGTCGCAGCCGGCCGCGACCGGGAGGTCCGTGGGGCGACGCACAATTGGCCTAGCATCGTCCGGGTTAGGGAAGAATTGGCCGGTAGGGATATCCTTGTCTCATCGCACACCAGCGACTCCTGTGGCGGGCTGGGCGCAATGCGCGCTGTCCAGGTCGCTAGGGGAATGGTGTTTCCTCCTCTGTTAAGAAGCAGTGCGGCTTGGTTGTGTTTCTGTTTCCATTGATCATCCTTGAGATGTTTCTACAACTTGATTGGAATCAACCTGTGGTAAATTCAATTGATTGGACATGATTTGGAAAGACCCATACCTGTCTATATAAGGTCCCACAGTTGACAGTGTGTGTCAGAGCAAAAACCAAGCCATGAGGTCGAAGGAAATGTCCGTAGAGCTCCGAGACAGAATTGTGTCGAGGCACGGATCTGGGGAAGGGTACCAAAACATTTCTGCAGCATTCAAGGTCCCCAAGAACACAGTGGCCTCCATTTTTAAATGGAAGCATTTTGGAACCACCAAGACTCTTCCTAAAGCTGGCTGGCTGGTCGGTCAAACTGAGCAATCGGAGGAGAAGGGCCTTGGTCAGGGAGGTGACCCAAGAACCCAATGGTCACTCTGACAGAGCTCCTCTGTGGAGATGGGAGAACCTTCCAGAAGGCCAACCTTCTCTGCAGCACTCAACCAATCAGGCCTTTATGATAGTGGCCAGACAGAAGCCACTCCTCAGTAAAAAGCCCACTTGAAGTTTCCACTTAGGAGAAATGAGTAGCCCTGTGTTACCATCTCGACAACCAGATGTTCTCGGACTAGGAGAGAAAAGGTAGTCAGATGAAGAGAGAGCAGCTGGAGTAGCAGTGTTCTCTGGGGTGATCCATGTCTCAATCAGGGCCAAAAATGTCTAGGGACTGAAGGGCAGCATAGGCTGAGATGAACTCTGTGTTCTTGACCGCAGATCGGCAGTTACAAACTCTGCCAGAGACCTAGACTTCCTCCGCCGCTTACAGCTGCTGCTGAGAAACCAGGGGAGACTGAAGAACGAATGACCTAACAGAGGTGAAGACCACACCTCCCTGTACTAATTGCTGACTACCTAGGAGAGGTGAAACCACTCCCCCTCCAATACAGCCACTAATTACCAACACGTGTCACAAATTGCCCTGCCCCTTGATCCTGGTTGATGTGTCAACAACTATCTGCAAGTTATGATCAGTCAGCAGTTCACACACCAAGTAGACCACTGGGAAGACAGGCAGCACTTAAAGTAGATGGACCTAGCTAGCAAAAAGACAGTACTAGACGACAACAGATAAAGACATCACTTCTGGAGATATCAGGAGTCCTCTAGCTATAGAATGATTCAGTGTGGATCAATAAGACATTCAGCAGGTACATCCCCCGGATCAGTCTTCCCTGTTATCTCACAGAAGCATTTATTTAACCTTTCTTTTATCCAACCTTTATTTCTTGAACCTTTTATTTAATTTAACCTTTATTTATTTAAGCATGCACAATCACTTAATACAGAAGAGATGGTGTTACATGTAGACATTTGCTGGAAAGGCAGGGCCCTCATTTATCCAGAGTGAGACCCACAGCCACAGAGTCTGGGTAATGAAGTGTGTGTGGGTCGATCGGTGGGTCGGTCGGTCGGTGGGTCGGTCGGTGCTCTGCACACCGGAGTCAATAAGAGTAAACAAAGCATTCATATTAATTGACGGTGGTGAGCCGGATGTCCGTGTGCTCACCTCACCTGATACACATTTTCCCCTCATCCTCCCTACTCCTCCTCATTTTCCTCTCCTGACTTGGAGTACATCTGTGTGTCTCCTGAGGTAATTCTGGTTCTCCACTAAATCCACTGTGTGACTGACTGAGGCCCTTTTCTCCCTCCCCTCCTCCTTCTCTCCCTCCCCTCCTCAATTTCCTCTTCCACCTCTACTCATCCCAGCCTCCTCACATACCATGGTATTTACTCAACACACCGCTCTCTCTTGCTCCCTCTCTCTCTTAAACACTAACACACACACACACACATCCTCTCTCCACATGACTGTGCTCAGGAGGACTGTCTCCTCTCCACCAAATCACTCAGATTGCCATGTTGTTATTCCAGTCTGTTAGTGACTGCTGACAGAGAGATGCTGTCTGTTAGTGACTGCTGACAGAGAGTGATGCAGTCTTTTAGTGACTGCTGACAGAGAGATGCTGTCTGTTAGTGACTGCTGACAGAGAGAGATGCTGTCTGTTAGTGACTGCAGACAGAGCGATGCTGCCTGTTAGTTACTGCTGACAGACAGAGATGCTGCCTGTTAGTGACTGCTGACAGAGAGAGATGCTGTCTGTTAGTGACTGCTGACAGAGAGATGCTGTCTGTTAGTGACTGCTGACAGAGAGAGATGCTGTCTGTTAGTGACTGCTGACAGAGAGAGATGCTGCCTGATAGTGACTGCTGACAGAGAGATTCTGCCTGTTAGTGACTGCTGACAGAACGATGCTGCCTGTTAGTAACTGATGACAGAGAGAGATGCTGTCTGTTAGTGACTGCTGACAGAGAGAGATGCTGCCTGATAGTGACTGCTGACAGAGAGATTCTGCCTGTTAGTGACTGCTGACAGAACGATGCTGCCTGTTAGTAACTGCTGACAGAGAGAGATGCTATCTGTTGGTGACTGCTGACAGAGAGATGCTGCCTGATAGTGACTGCTGACAGAGAGAGATGCTGTCTGATTGTGACTGCTGACAGAGAGATGCTGTCTGTTAGTGAGTGCTGACAGAGAGATGCTGTCTGTTAGTGAGTGCTGACAGAGAGATGCTGCCTGTTAGTGATTGCTGACAGAGAGATGCTGTCTGTTAGTGAGTGCTGACAGAGAGATGCTGCCTGTTAGTGATTGCTGACAGAGAGATGCTGTCTGTTAGTGATTGCTGACAGAGAGATGCTGTCTGATTGTGACTGCTGACAGAGATATGCTGTCTGTTAGTGACTGCTGACAGAGAGAGATGCTGTCTGTTAGTGAGTGCTGACAGAGAGATGCTGCCTGTTAGTGATTGCTGACAGAGAGAGGCTGCCTGATAGTGACTGCTGACAGAGAGAGATTCTGTCTGTTAGTGACTGCTGACAGAGTGATGCTGCCTGTTAGTGACTGCTGACAGAGAGAGATGCTGTCTGATTGTGACTGCTGACAGAGAGATGCTGTCTGTTAGTGAGTGCTGACAGAGAGATGCTGTCTGTTAGTGAGTGCTGACAGAGAGATGCTGCCTGTTAGTGATTGCTGACAGAGAGATGCTGTCTGTTAGTGAGTGCTGACAGAGAGATGCTGCCTGTTAGTGATTGCTGACAGAGAGATGCTGTCTGTTAGTGATTGCTGACAGAGAGATGCTGTCTGATTGTGACTGCTGACAGAGATATGCTGTCTGTTAGTGACTGCTGACAGAGAGAGATGCTGTCTGTTAGTGAGTGCTGACAGAGAGATGCTGCCTGTTAGTGATTGCTGACAGAGAGAGGCTGCCTGATAGTGACTGCTGACAGAGAGAGATTCTGTCTGTTAGTGACTGCTGACAGAGTGATGCTGCCTGTTAGTGAGTGCTGACAGAGAGAGATGCTGTCTGTTAGTGACTGCTGACAGAGCGATGCTGCCTGTTAGTGAGTGCTGACAGAGAGAGGCTGCCTGATAGTGAGTGCTGACAGAGAGAGATGCTGTCTGTTAGTGACTGCTGACAGAGCGATGCTGCCTGTTAGTGAGTGCTGACAGAGAGATGCTGTCTGATTGTGACTGCTGACAGAGATATGCTGTCTGTTAGTGACTGCTGACAGAGAGAGATGCTGTCTGTTAGTGAGTGCTGACAGAGAGATGCTGCCTGTTAGTGATTGCTGACAGAGAGAGGCTGCCTGATAGTGACTGCTGACAGAGAGAGATTCTGTCTGTTAGTGACTGCTGACAGAGTGATGCTGCCTGTTAGTGAGTGCTGACAGAGAGAGATGCTGTCTGTTAGTGACTGCTGACAGAGCGATGCTGCCTGTTAGTGAGTGCTGACAGAGAGAGGCTGCCTGATAGTGAGTGCTGACAGAGAGAGATGCTGTCTGTTAGTGACTGCTGACAGAGCGATGCTGCCTGTTAGTGAGTGCTGACAGAGAGATGCTGTCTGTTAGTGACTGCTGACAGAGAGAGATACTGTCTGTTAGTGACTGCTGACAGAGAGAGATGCTGTTAGATGTTAATAGGTGTTTATAACGTGTTTAGACACCAAAGTGTAATTCCCTAGATCAACCACCAGGTGGAGCACTCATTTAGTCTGTCCAATAACCCAACAACATGTTGTGACTGGGCCTGTATACACACTGCTCAGAAAAATAAAGGGAACACTAAAATAACACATCCTAGATCCGAATGAATGAAATATTCTTATTAAATACTTTTTTCTTTACATAGTTGAATGTGCTGACAACAAAATCACACAAGAATTATCAATGGAAATCAAATTTATCCAACCCATGGAGTTCTGGATTTGGAGTCACACTCAAAATTAAAGTGGAAAACCACACTACAGGCTGATCCAACTTTGATGTAATGTCCTTAAAACAAGTAAAAATTAGGCTCAGTAGTGTGTGTGGCCTCCACGTGCCTGTATGACCTCCCTACAACGCCTGGGCATGCTCCTGATGAGGTGGCGGATGTTCTCCTGAGGGATCTCCTACCAGACCTGGACTAAAGCATCATGGATGGAGCGAGACATGATGCCCCAGATGTGCTCAATTGGATTCAGGTCTAGGGAACGGGCGGGCCAATCCATAGCATCAATGCCTTCCTCTAGCAGGAACTGCTGACACACCAGCCACATGAGGTCTAGCATTGTCTTGCATTAGGAGGAACCCAGGGCCAACCGCACCAGCATATGGTCTTACAAGGGGTCTGAGGATCTCATCTCGGTACCTAATGGCAGTCAGGCTACCTCTGGCGAGCACATGGAGGGCTGTGCAGCCCCCCAAAGAAATGCCACCCCACACCATGACTGACCCACCGCCAAACCGGTCATGCTGGAGGATGTTGCAGGCAGCAGAACGTTCTCCACGGCGTCTCCAGACTGTCACGTCTGTCACATGTGCTCAGTGGGAACCTGCTTTCATCTGTGAAGGGCACAGGGGCCAGTGGCGAATTTGCCAATCTTGGTGTTCTCTGGCAAATGCCAAACGTCCTGCACGGTGTTGGGCTGTAAGCACAACGCCCACCTGTGGACGTCGGGCCCTCATACCACCCTCATGGAGTCTGTTTCTGACCGTTTGAGCAGACACATGCACATTTGTGGCCTGCTGGATGTCATTTTGCAGGGCTCTGGCAGTGCTCCTCCTGCTCCTCCTTGCACAAAGGCAGAGGTAGCGGTCCTGCTGCTGGGTTGTTGCCCTCCTACGGCCTCCTCCACGTCTCCTGTTGTACTGGCCTGTCTCCTGGTAGCGCCCCCATGCTCTGGACACTACGCTGACAGACACAGCAAACCTTCTTGCCACAGCTCGCATTGATGTGCCATCCTGGATGAGCTGCACTACCTGAGCCACTTGTGTGGGTTGTAGACTCCGTCTCATGCTACCACTAGAGTGAAAGCACCGCCAGCATTCAAAAGTGACCAAAACATCAGCCAGGAAGCATAGGAACTGAGAAGTGGTCTGTGGTCCCCACCTGCAGAACCACTCCTTTATTGGGGGTGTCTTGCTAAATACCTCTAATTTCCACCTGTTGTCTATTCCATTTGCACAACAGCGTGTGAAATTTGTTGTCGATCCATGTTGCTTCCTAAGTGGACAGTTTGATTTTTACATTGTGTTGTTTAAGTGTTCCCTTTATTTTTTTGAGCAGTGTATATTGTAATGCAGATCTGTTCCACTATATACCCCATCTTTGTATGCATTTTACATTGTTTGTTTAGATTGGTTTTAGGACGGCATCTTGTACGGAATGGTGGAATTTCTACTATTGTTAAATCCTAAATTGCAGTGCAGACCCATGATTAAAATATATCAATTCATAAAGATGTCATGAGCTCAAATAGCTTTCTAGACAGGAAGTAACATTTGGGAGATCAGAGAGGTTTCGTAGAGAGAGAGCGAGGGGGAGGCTACCTTCCTTCCTAGACAGGAAGTAACATTTGGTAGATCAGAGATGTTTCATAGAGAGAGAGAGAGAGGGAGGCTTCCTTCCTTCCTAGACAGGAAGTAACATTTGGGAGATCAGAGAGGTTTCGTAGAGAAAGAGAGAGAGAGAGGCTTCCTTCCTTCCTAGACAGGAAGTAACATTTGGGAGATCAGAGAGGTTTCGTAGAGAGAGAGCGAGGGGGAGGCTACCTTCCTTCCTAGACAGGAAGTAACATTTGGTAGATCAGAGATGTTTCATAGAGAGAGAGAGAGAGAGAGGGAGGCTTCCTTCCTTCCTAGACAGGAAGTAACATTTGGGAGATCAGAGAGGTTTCGTAGAGAAAGAGAGAGAGAGAGAGGCTTCCTTCCTTCCTTCCTAGACAGGAAGTAACATTTGGTAGATCAGAGAGGTTTCGTAGAGAGAGAGAGAGAGAGAGAGAGAGGCTTCCTTCCTTCCTAGACAGGAAGTAACATTTGGTAGATCAGAGAGGTTTCGTAGAGAGAGAGAGAGAGAGAGAGGCTTCCTTCCTTCCTAGACAGGAAGTAACATTTGGTAGATCAGAGAGGTTTTGTAGAGAGAGAGAGAGAGAGAGAGAGAGAGGCTACCTTCCTTCCTAGACAGGAAGTAACATTTGGTAGATCAGAGACGTTTTGTGTCAGTACTGTGTGTGTGTGTAGCTTCCAGAAATAAATGTCCATCCTTTAGGCTTCTGTTGGATAAGTGCTCTCATTACCAGTTGTGATTCAGCTATTCAGGTTTATGCTCATTACATTGAGCCATTTTTCCATGCAGAATATGTTTCTGAGAGTCAAGACATGATTGGTCTTTAGAATAGAACGTTCTCCCCTCCAGAGAAGCTCTATCACCCCGTCTGTCTGCAGCCGGTGCTATAAATATGCATCTGTCTGTTTCTTCAGAGCTGGCGGTGATGATGTCGTGGTGTCAATATATTCAGACTCCCTCCAGCGTTTTTATATCATCCCAAATCGTGAGGATGAGCTCTGGAGACCACCGTAAAAAAACAACTGTTCCACCCCTTCTTTGACTTGTGGGATATTGGTTTATTAAGATGATTACATTAACAGATGTTTTATCGGACTATTTAGCAATGTGAGAATGGTACATTTCATGACATAGGCCTAGCCATATAAATATCATGACATAGGCCCAGCCATGGAAATATCATGACATAGGCCCAGCCATGGAAATATCATGACATAGGCCCAGCCATAGAAATATCATGACATAGGCCCAGCCATAGAAATATCATGACATAGGCCTAGCCATAGAAATATCATGACATAGGCCCAGCCATAGAAATATCATGACATAGGCCCAGCCATAGAAATATCATGACATAGGCCCAGCCATAGAAATATCATGACATAGGCCCAGCCATAGAAATATCATGACATAGGCCCAGCCATAGAAATATCATGACATAGGCCCAGCCATAGAAATATCATGACATAGGCCCAGCCATAGAAATATCATGACATAGGCCCAGCCATAGAAATATCATGACATAGGCCCAGCCATAGAAATATCATGACATAGGCCCAGCCATAGAAATATCATGACATAGGCCTAGCCATAGAAATATCATGACATAGGCCTAGCCATAGAAAAATCATGACATAGGCCCAGCCATAGAAATATCATGACATCGGCCCAGCCATAGAAATATCATGACATAGGCCTAGCCATAGAAATATCATGACATAGTCCCAGCCATAGAAATATCATGACATAGGCCCAGCCATAGAAATATCATGACATCGGCCCAGCCATAGAAATATCATGACATAGGCCTAGCCATAGAAATATCATGACATAGTCCCAGCCATAGAAATATCATGACATAGTCCCAGCCATAGAAATATCATGACATAGGCCCAGCCATAGAAATATCATGACATAGGCCCAGCCATAGAAATATCATGACATAGGCCTAGCCATAGAAATATCATGACATGGGCCCAGCCATAGAAATATAATTTATTTAAAAAATATATGTAATTGGCCCTTTATTTTATCAGGGTTTCATACTGAGACCAAGGTCTCTTTTACAAATGAGCCCTGAGGGACAGAGAATACACACATCAATGTAAATACAAAATGCTAGTATAAAGAACATAAGGACCTCGATCATCTTTCTGAATTCACCAAGAGGCACCAGAACATCACATTCATCACTAATAAGGACCTCGATCATCTTTCTGAATTCACGAAAAGGCACCAGAACATCACATTTATCAGTAATAAGGACCTCGATCATCTTTCTGAATTCACCAAGAGGCGCCAGAACATCACATTCATCACTAATAAGGACCTCGATCATCTTTCTGAATTCACCAAGAGGCACCAGAACATCACATTTCAGAACATTTTAAAGATAGTTCTACAAATAAGGTGCAAGAAAATTAATATCTGATTTACCGAACTCAGTAGAGGCATTTCCAGAGTGTGATGACTCGTATGTCTAAAGTGTAGTAATGATGTTAGGTACACAGTGGGACTTTTTGTAAAAAGAGCTTTATACATTAAAACATAGCAATGTACCAACCTACGTGACATCAAAGAGGTCTAACCAACGTTCTGGTAGAGAACGCAGTACTAAACCTGTCACCCGTAATAAAGCACAGTGCACTATGAGCTCAGGACCTCCACATCCAGCTTCTTCACCTGCGGGATCGTCTGACACCAGCCACCCGGATAACTGATGAAACTGACGAGTATTTATGTCTGAAATAAAGCCCTTTTTGTCCGGGAAAAACTCTTGATTGGCCATAGTCTAGGACCGATAGGAACGTTGACTGAATCATATGCGTTCTACTATTCAGAGAGAGGCTGGACCTATTTCTGTTACAAGAAGCCCATTTTTATTCTCAGTGTCTTCACTAAGCCTCTCATCGTTCCAGATGCCCAGACATTTGTTAGCAGGGACACGATCATTATGGACACCATCCGAAGTACATGTGCTGAAATCAGAGTTATTTTTATGCACTCTAGAGAACAACATATACTTAGTTTTACCTGCATTCAAAAACTAATTTTAGGTCAGTAAAGTTTTTCTGTAATACAACGAAGGCAGACTGTAGTTGAGATAGAGCCTGGTCAACCGTGGGCACAATAGTATCATCGGCATACAAGTACAGGTTACATTGTTTTTAAAAGACAAGTCCATATTGTTAATGTAAACACTCAAATGTACAGGACCCAGACCTGACCCCTGTGGGATACCTTTAGTAATGTCCAGGAAACCTGATTTAACACCAATGTACAGGACCCAGAACTGACCCCTGTGGGATACCTTTAGTAATGTCCAGGAAACCTGATTTAACACCATCAGTAGATACACATTGAGTTCTATCTGTCAAGTCATTTCTAAACCAGTTACATGCAGCCTGGTCTAGGCCAATTGAGAAAAGCCTCTGAATTAGCAGTGAGGGATCAACAGTGTTGAAAGCCTTTGACAGGTCAATGAAGATGGGCAGCACAATGTTGCCTTTTATCCATACAGTTAACCACATCATTTATAACTAGGGATGCAGCAGAGATAGTGCTATGACCTGGTCTAAAACCTGACTGATTTACATTTACAATACATTTCAAAGATAAGAAAGATCTTAGCTGAGAATCTGTGAAGATGTTTTATATTTTAGCGAGGCAAGAAAGAAATAGGGAGATTAAATATTTAGGTCACAAGGTTCACCACCTTGGGCCGCCTTCCAAACCTTAGTATCAGATATCTGGATAGTACCATATAGTACCAGATATCTGGATAGTACCAGATATCTGGATAGTACCAGATAGTACCAGATATCTGGATAGTACCAGATATCTGGATAGTACCAGATAGTACCAGATATCTGGATAGTACCAGATAGTACCAGATATCTGGATAGCATTTAGAAGGATCAGAGATGGAGCTTAAAAAATAAAAAATATCTTGATTTGGATTTTCCTAATCAAGGTAGTACATCTGTTTCTCAATTGTCAGAAAGATTGCCAGTCCTATTACAGAGTCAGTTTTCCTTGCTTTGGCCCAGGCCTGATTCCTCATCTGAATGAGCTCAGATTGCCAGTCCCATTACAGAATCAGTTTTCCTTGCTTTAATGAACGTAACCCAATACTGTCTGATGACTGAGGTTACAGAGGGCCAGATAATAGTTAAACAGGAGCAGAGTAATGAACGTAACCCAATACTGTCTGATGACTGAGGTTACAGAGGGCTAGATAATAGTTCAACAGGAGCAGAGTAATGAACGTAACCCAATACTGTCTGATGACTGAGGTTACAGAGGGCCAGATAATAGTTAAACAGGAGCAGAGTAATGAACGTAACCCAATACTGTCTGATGACTGAGGTTACAGAGGGCCAGATAAAGGGAAGGGAATCGAGGTGATGAGATCCAGGTGTGTGTGATGACTGATGATTACAGAGGGCTAGATAGAAGGAAAGGGAATCGAGGTGATGAGATCCAGGTGTGTGTGATGACTGATGATTACAGAGGGCTAGATAAAGGGAAGGGAATCGAGGTGATGAGATCCAGGTGTGTGTGATGACTGATGATTACAGAGGGCTAGATAGAAGGAAAGGGAATTGAGGTGATGAGATCCAGGTGTGTGTGATGATGGTTCCAGGACCTGTGGTTAGTAGAGAGGGAGAGCAGCAGGAGGCATGACAGTAGTAAAAATGACCCCAGCTTCAGTTTAGATCTTCAAAGGGATCCCCTAGTGTAGAGGATGACGATGGTCTCTCCTGTCGTGGAAATTCAGCACTGAGAGTGACTAGGTCTTGGTCATTTCTTTAAAACAATCATCTTTATTTAATATCGATTCATTATTGCAATAATGAGACTGTAGGCCCACCAGTCTTGACTGAATGTTAGTCTGAGAGTCTAGCCTTTACAGACGATGCACAGTTTTTATATAGCTGATACCTAAGATTGCTTAGTCAGTCACTTCGAACCTTCCCAAAAGCCACATTGGTTATCTACACAGGATGGTCTTTTACCTAGTTTCCCAGATGCCAGGAAGATGAGACAATGAGGCATTGTTCTTAACTCTTCCAGACTATCTCTATCTCGAGTCACACACACCACATCTTGTCTATAGAATGCTAGCTTTTAGGTTTTTATCACCAACACAAATCAATTGTCAGCTTCAAGCTTTCTCTAGTCTCTCCCATGTCCTCAACACCCAGACTAGCTGCAGGGTGCCAGAGTGGAGACCATAAAACACAGCATTAGCAGGACAGAGATATCTTACTGTTCGTTAAGTAAAAGGTCCCTTTCATCTCCCTGTTGTTATGGTATGGTAACTCTCTGTCTCTAGTCTCTCTCTCTAGTCTCTCTCTCTCTCTGGTCCCTTTCATCTCCCTGTTGTAATGGTATAGTCAGTAACTCCCTCTGTCTCTAGTCTCTCTCTCTAGTCTCTCTCTAGTCTCTCTCTCTCTAGTCTCTCTCTCTCTCCCTCTCTAGTCTCTCTCTCTAGTCTCTCTAGTCTCTCTCTAGTCTCTCTCTAGACTCTCTCTCTAGACTCTCTAGTCTCTCTCTCTAGTCTCTCTCTCTCTCTTTCTCTAGTCTCTAGTCTCTCGCTCTAGTCTCTCTCTCTCTAGTCTCTTTCTCTAGTCTCTCTCTCTCTCTAGTCTCTCTCTCTCTCCCTCTCTAGTCTCTCTCTCTAGTCTCTCTCTAGTCTCTCTCTCTCTAGATTCTCTCTCTAGTCTCTCTCTCTCTAGTCTCTCTCTCTCTCTCTCTCTCTCGTCTCTCTCTCTCTCTCTCTCTAGTCTCTCTCTCTCTAGTCTCTCTCTCTCTAGTCTCTCTAGTCTCTCTCTCGCCCTCTCTCTCTCGCTCTATTCTCTCTCTCTAGTCTCTCTCTCTCTAGTCTCTCCCTCTCTCTCTCTCTCTCTCTCGTCCCTCTCTCTAGTCTCTCTCTCTAGTCTCCCTCTCTCTCTCTCTCTCTCTGGTCCCTTTCATCTCTCTGCTGTAATGGTATGGTCCTTAACTGTACCAGTAGTTTCTATTCATCCATTTTTTTCCATTATTCAGTGAAGGATGAGAGAGAGTTGGAGAGCGAGGGAGAGAAAGGGATAGAGAGAGAGAGAGAGAGAGAATGTGAGTCTAGTGTTATGATGATGTGTAACCAGACAGGAACCAACAAGGACTCTCCATTTCCTAGTACAGTACAAGACACACAGGCTACGCCTTTGGCTTGAAGAATAGATGACTTGATATTGAAAAATTTACAAAGAAATGAACAGTCAACTGCCCTCAATTTTAACAAGACCATATTTCTGACGTCTATGGCATTTCATCGGCTTGGAATTCAAATTCCTTTCAGTCGTAAGAGGAATGCTGAGACGATACACTCTTTACAAATTCCCCTTGTTGCCTTATTGTGTAGAACTAATGGAAGGGATTTACAGCCATGAAGAAAAAAAAAAAACCTTTCCATCCCCCCCCCCCCCCCCCCCCCCCCCCCCCAGCCAAAGATTTCACTCTCGAATGCAAGAACCGTTTTAAAGTCTGTGTCTCCCTTTCGCACAATTTCAGTTTCCAAGTCTCTCCGGAGGCCCGTAGTGAATTCAGTGCCTAAAAACCATTAAAATACCTTCGATTCCAAGTGGAAGGGACTTTTTTTTCCAGCTGGATAGCTCTGGATTGATTGTATTTCTGAGGGTATTAGTATTGCTCTGATGCGCTGGCCAAGGTGGGCATGCCGCACGCTGGCTGTCCCTGAAAACACTTCCAGAATCCCACAATGCAAATATATAGTGGTGATTAAAGCAGGCAAACCCACTCTATAGAGACAGGGGGGGGAGAGATGGAGGGAGGGAGAGATGGAGGGAGGGGAGACTGAGACACACACAAGAAACAGAGAGAAAAACAAAGAGCGACTAAGAGAGAGTGACTAGAGAGAGATGGCTTGGGATCCTTTCATTTCTCCTGGAATCTCTCCGTTCTTGTTCATTCATCACACCCTACTGATTGAGCTTCATCCAGTCAAAAGGGATCGAGTCCCAAATGGCTAACTATTCCTTATATAATGCAGTGCACTACTTTTGATTAGGTCCTAAAGTAGTGCACTACACAGGGAATAGGTACATTTCTTGTTACTTTTTATCTCTATATATTTATTTTTAACTTTAGTTTATTTACTAAATATTTTCTTGACTATTTCTTGAACTGCATTGTTAGTTAAGGGCTTGATAGTAAGCATTTCACAGTAAAGTCTATTACCCCTGTTGTATTGAGCGCATGTGACAAATAAAATTAGATTTGAATAGGGTTCCATTTGGAATGGGGACAGGAACACTTCAACCACCAGGTGGCGCCAAAGACCAGGCAACCATCGATGGTAAAGGATTCTACTATTGGTCGTATGAACAGGAAGGGGGGGCGCACTTGGCCTGTCAGATGTATGGTTAATGGGTAACTGATATGAAGGTTGTTTTTAGAATGAGCCAGAGAACATACACGTGATGGACAGTTAAAGCTTCTGTTTCTCTCGACAACCAACACAAAAGGTTCAAGGATGCAAACTACAATGTTTACCTAAAAAGGTATGAGACATTTAGAATGTGTAGCCGTTTCACTTGACTTGAGTGAATATATGCTGGTGTTTCACTATTCAAGATGTACTGTAAACCTACAGGACAGTAGATCTCCAGGAAGAGGGTTGGACTGTAAACCTACAGGACAGTAGATCTCCAGGAAGAGGGTTGGACTGTAAACCTACAGGACGGTAGATCTCCAGGAAGAGGGTTGGACTGTAAACCTACAGGACGGTAGATCTCCAGGAACAGGGTTGGAGTGTAAACCTACAGGACGGTAGATCTCCAGGAACAGGGTTGGAGTGTAAACCTACAGGACGGTAGATCTCCAGGAATAGGGTTGGAGTGTAAACCTACAGGACGGTAGATCTCCAGGAACAGGGTTGGAGTGTAAACCTACAGGACGGTAGATCTCCAGGAACAGGGTTGGAGTGTAAACCTACAGGACGGTAGATCTCCAGGAAGAGGGTTGGAGTGTAAACCTACAGGACGGTAGATCTCCAGGAACAGGGTTGGAGTGTAAACCTACAGGACGGTAGATCTCCAGGAACAGGGTTGGAGTGTAAACCTACAGGACGGTAGCTCTCCAGGAAGAGGGTTGGACTGTAAACCTACAGGACGGTAGATCTCCAGGAAGAGGGTTGGACTGTAAACCTACAGGACGGTAGATCTCCAGGAACAGGGTTGGACTGAACCCACAGGATGGTAGATCTCCAGGAAGAGGGTTGGACTGAAAACCTACAGGACAGTAGGTCTTCAAAATGAAGTCACCGTGTGAGGCATGGGTGCATCAGTGGACTCAGTGGGTTTTAATTAATACGTTATCGTTATTTATTGTGTATTTATTCCTTGAGTTATTATCTTTCTATATTTGTCTCTCTGTATTGTTGGGAAAGGACCCGTCAGAAAGCATTTCACTGTTACTCTACACCTGTTGATTACACAGCATGTGACAAATACAATTTGATTTGAATCTGTCGTATGAATAAACAAAATATCTAAAATAGTTTTTTCTCTATTGGAATTTGGTTGTGTTTTTAGAATGTTGGTTGTGTTTTTAGAATGTTGGTTGTGTTTTTAGAATGTTGGTTGTGTTTTTAGAATGTTGGTTGTGCTTTTAGAATGTTGGTTGTGTTTTTAGAATGTTGGTTGTGCTTTTAGAATGTTGGTTGTGTTTTTAGAATGTTGGTTGTGTTTTTAGAATGTTGGTTGTGTTTTTAGAATGTTGGTTGTGTTTTTAGAATGTTGGTTGTGTTTTTAGAATGTTGGTTGTGCTTTTAGAATGTTGAGAGAACTGTGATAAAACATTGGGAAATTCAACTAACTCTTGACTGTCTTTTAATGTGGCCGGAATACAGGTTGTAATCTCATTCGTCAGCGTCTCCACGCGTTATCCACGCGTTATCCACATTGAAATGATGTGGGGCTGGTGAGTTCTCAATAATATTGTGCTTGGTGCCTTCCAGCGTATTTCTAATGTTGTGGTCCATTATCTTTCCCCCTCGCTGTCACATTGGGAGCACAATCTTCTGAAAGTGGATGTATGCCAGCGTCCCAAATGACATCCTATTCCCACAGAGGATCCCTATTCCCTATGTAGTACACTACTTTTGACCAGAGCCCTATGGGGAATAGGGTGCCTATGGGGGAATAGGGTACCATTTGGAACTCGACCCTATGTATGTAAATGTGTCTTTGAGCTATTTGACGAAGCATATTAATAGCAGGCGCTTCCTGTGACATAAAAATACCACGATGGCGCACAACCAGTGTGTCATGTCAACCGCTGTGATAATTACACAACCAGTGTGTCATGTCAACCGCTGTGATAATTACACAACCAGTGTGTCATGTCAACCGCTGTGATAATTACACAACCAGTGTGTCATGTCAACCGCTGTGATAATTACACAACCAGTGTGTCATGTCAACCGCTGTGATAATTACACAACCAGTGTGTCATGTCAACCGCTGTGATAATTACACAACCAGTGTGTCATGTCAACCGCTGTGATAATTACACAACCAGTGTGTCATGTCAACCGCTGTGATAATTACACAACCAGTGTGTCATGTTAACCGCTGTGATAATTACACAACCAGTGTGTCATGTCAACCGCTGTGATAATTACACAACCAGTGTGTCATGTCAACCGCTGTGATAATTACACAACCAGTGTGTCATGTCAACCGCTGTGATAATTACACAACCAGTGTGTCATGTCAACCGCTGTGATAATTACACAACCAGTGTGTCATGTCAACCGCTGTGATAATTACACAACCAGTGTGTCATGTCAACCTCTGTGATAATTACACAACCAGTGTGTCATGTCAACCGCTGTGATAATTACACAACCAGTGTGTCATGTCAACCGCTGTGATAATTACACAACCAGTGTGTCATGTCAACCGCTGTGATAATTACACAACCAGTGTGTCATGTCAACCGCTGTGATAATTACACAACCAGTGTGTCATGTCAACCGCTGTGATAATTACACAACCAGTGTGTCATGTCAACCGCTGTGATAATTACACAACCAGTGTGTCATGTCAACCGCTGTGATAATTACACAACCAGTGTGTCATGTCAACCGCTGTGATAATTACACAACCAGTGTGTCATGTCAACCTCTGTGATAATTACACAACCAGTGTGTCATGTCAACCGCTGTGATAATTACACAACCAGTGTGTCATGTCAACCGCTGTGATAATTACACAACCAGTGTGTCATGTCAACCGCTGTGATAATTACACAACCAGTGTGTCATGTCAACCGCTGTGATAATTACACAACCAGTGTGTCATGTCAACCGCTGTGATAATTACACAACCAGTGTGTCATGTCAACCGCTGTGATAATTACACAACCAGTGTGTCATGTCAACCGCTGTGATAATTACACAACCAGTGTGTCATGTCAACCGCTGTGATAATTACACAACCAGTGTGTCATGTCAACCGCTGTGATAATTACACAACCAGTGTGTCATGTCAACCGCTGTGATAATTACACAACCAGTGTGTCATGTCAACCGCTGTGATAATTACACAACCAGTGTGTCATGTCAACCGCTGTGATAATTACACAACCAGTGTGTCATGTCAACCGCTGTGATAATTACACAACCAGTGTGTCATGTCAACCGCTGTGATAATTACACAACCAGTGTGTCATGTCAACCGCTGTGATAATTACACAACCAGTGTGTCATGTCAACCGCTGTGATAATTACACAACCAGTGTGTCATGTCAACCGCTGTGATAATTACACAACCAGTGTGTCATGTCAACCGCTGTGATAATTACACAACCAGTGTGTCATGTCAACCGCTGTGATAATTACACAACCAGTGTGTCATGTCAACCGCTGTGATAATTACACAACCAGTGTGTCATGTCAACCGCTGTGATAATTACACAACCAGTGTGTCATGTCAACCGCTGTGATAATTACACAACCAGTGTGTCATGTCAACCGCTGTGATAATTACACAACCAGTGTGTCATGTCAACCGCTGTGATAATTACACAACCAGTGTGTCATGTCAACCGCTGTGATAATTACACAACCAGTGTGTCATGTCAACCGCTGTGATAATTACACAACCAGTGTGTCATGTCAACCGCTGTGACGGATTACCTATTTACCATTGTAGCAACAAACAAAAAAATACATAGGCATTAAACAATATATACAGGAACCACCCTCCCTCCGCCAGCTCAAAGCAACCAACCACATGAGCAGCCAGAGATGATGGGCCAAACAACGGATCGAAGTCCTCTGAAACGCAGCCCGTGTGAAAAATCAAAGGTATTATTATTTTGACAGTTAATGCAGCTAGTAAACTCTGTGACGTTGTTTTTCTATTGACTTTGAAGCTGTGTAAACGAATGAATACCCATTATAATGATTATCATCATGGGTGACTTTAATGGATTTCTAGCAGAGGGGTTCCATATGAGTAAATGATGTCAGCTAGGATCTACAGCATTGTCTGTGTACCATATAGAATATAGAATATATACAGTTTACAAGGGACACCACGAAATCTGATCGGCTCCTACAGACAGTGAGTCACATGACCGTGGCTACGTATATGAAGCAGGCAGACGGGCATCGAGGCATTCAGTTACTGTTTGATTGATTGGGCAAAACGAGTGACCTACTGTGCATTCGGAAAGTATTCAGACCCCTTGAATTTTTCCACATTTTGTTACGTTACAGCCTTATTCTGAAATGGATTCAATTGTGGATTTTTTGCCCTCATCAATCTATGCACGATGCCCCATAATGATTAAGCAAAAACAGTTTACATTTTTTTTTATGAACTGAAATATCACATTTACATAAGTATTCAGACCCTTTACTCAGTACTTTGTTGAAGCACTTTTGGCAGTGATTACAGCCTTGAGTCTTCTTGGGTATGACGCTACAAGCTTGGCACACCTGTATTTGGGGAGTTTCTCCCATTCTTCTCCACAGATCCTCTCAAGCTCTGTCAGGTTGGATGGGGGGGGGGGCGTCGCTGCACAGTGTGTCTCCAGAGATGTTAGATCGGGTTCAGGTCCATGCTCTCACTGGGCCACTCAAGGACATTCAGAGACTTGTCCCAAAGCCACTCCTGCATTGTCTTGGCTGTGTGCCTAGGGTCATTGTCTTGGCTGTGTGGATAGGGTCATTGTCTTGGCTGTGTGCCTAGGGTCATTGTCTTGGCTGTGTGCTTAGGGTCATTGTCTTGGCTGTGTGGATAGGGTCATTGTCTTGGCTGTGTGCCTAGGGTCATTGTCTTGGCTGTGTGCTTAGGGTCATTGTCTTGGCTGTGTGCCTAGGGTCATTGTCTTGGCTGTGTGCTTAGGGTCATTGTCTTGGCTGTGTGCTTAGGGTCATTGTCTTGGCTGTGTGCCTAGGGTCATTGTCTTGGCTGTGTGCCTAGGGTCATTGTCTTGGCTGTGTGCCTAGGGTCATTGTCTTGGCTGTGTGCCTAGGATAATTGTCTTGGCTTTGTGCCTAGGGTCATTGTCTTGGCTGTGTGCCTAGGGTCATTGTCTTGGCTGTGTGCCTAGGGTCATTGTCTTGGCTGTGTGTTTAGGGTCATTGTCTTGGCTGTGTGCTTAGGGTCATTGTCCTGTTGGAAGGTGAACCTTCACCCTAGTCTGAGGTCAGGAAATCACAGATTCTGGAGCAGGATTTCATCAAGGATCTCTCTATACTTTTCTCCGTTCATCTTTTCCTTTATCCTGACTAGTCTCCCAGTCCCTGTCGCTGAAAAACCATCTCAACAGCATGATGCTGCCACCATGCTTCACTGTAGGAATGGTGTCAGGTTTCCTCCAGACGTGACGCTTGGCATTCAGGCCAAATACTTAAATCTTGGAACCTTGGATTGTTGTTTCTCCATGGTCTGAGAGTCCTTTTGGCAAACTCCAAACGGGCTGTCATGTGCCTTTTACTGAGGAGTGGCTTCCAAATGGCCACTCTACCATAAAGGCCTGATTGGTGGAGGGCACCAGAGATGGTTGTCCTTCTGGAAGGTTCTCCCATCTCAACAGTGGAACTCTAGAGCTCTGTCAGAGTAACCATTGGGTTCTTGGTCTGCTCCCTGAACAAGGCCCTTCCCCCCCCGATTGCTCAATTTGTCAGGCCGGCTAGCTCTAGGAAGAGTCTTGGTGGTTCCAAACTGCTTTCATTTAAGAACGATAGAGGCCACTGTGTTCTTGGGGACCTTCAATGCTGCAGACATTTTTTGATACCCTTCCCTAGATCTGTGCCTCGATACAATCCTGTCACCAGCCCCAGTCCCAGTCCATCCTCTCTCCAGCCCCAGTCCATCCTCTCACCAGTCCCAGCCCCAGTCCACCCTCTCATCCCCCCCAGACCATCCTCTCACCAGCCCCAAACCATCCTCTCACCAGCCCCAGTCCATCCTCTCATCCCCCCAGTCCATCCTCTCACCAGCCCCAGGCCATCCTCTCACCAGCCCAAGTCCATCCTCTCTCCAGCCCCAGTCCATCCTCTTTCCAGCCCCAGTCCATCCTCACTCCAGCCCCAGTCCATCCTCTCTCCAGCCCCAGTCCATCCTCTCTCCAGCCCCAGTCCATCCTCTCACCAGCCCAAGTCCATCCTCTCATCCCCCCAGTCCATCCTCTCATCCCCCCCAGTCCATCCTCTCATCCCCCCAGTCCATCCTCTCACCAGCCCCAGGCCATCCTCTCACCAGCCCAAGTCCATCCTCTCTCCAGCCCCAGTCCATCCTCTCTCCAGCCCCAGTCCATCCTCACTCCAGCCCCAGTCCATCCTCTCTCCAGCCCCAGTCCATCCTCTCTCCAGCCCCAGTCCATCCTCTCACCAGCCCAAGTCCATCCTCTCATCCCCCCAGTCCATCCTCTCATCCACCCCAGTCCATCCTCTCATCAGCCCCAGTCCATCCTCTCATCAGCCCCAGTCCATCCTCTCACCAGCCCCAGTCCATCCTCTCTCCAGCCCCAGTCCATCCTGTTACCAGCCCCAGTCCATCCTCTCTCCAGCCCCAGTCCATCCTCTCACCAGCCCAAGTCCATCCTCTCATCCCCCCAGTCCATCCTCTCATCCCCCCCAGTCCATCCTCTCACAAGCCCCAGTCCATCCTCTCTCCAGCCCCAGTCCATCCTCTCACCAGCCCCAGTCCATCCTCTCACCAGCCCCAGTCCATCCTCTCACCAGCCCCAGTCCATCCTCTCACCAGCCCCAGTCCATCCTCTCACCAGCCCCAGTCCATCCTCTCACCAGCCCCAGTCCATCCTCTCTCCAGCCCCAGTCCATCCTCTTTCCAGCCCCAGTCCATCCTCACTCCAGCCCCAGTCCATCCTCTCTCCAGCCCCAGTCCATCCTGTTACCAGCCCCAGTCCATCCTCTCTCCAGCCCCAGTCCATCCTCTCACCAGCCCAAGTCCATCCTCTCATCCCCCCAGTCCATCCTCTCATCCCCCCCAGTCCATCCTCTCTCCAGCCCCAGTCCATCCTCACTCCAGCCCCAGTCCATCCTCTCTCCAGCCCCAGTCCATCCTCTCTCCAGCCCCAGTCCATCCTCTCACCAGCCCAAGTCCATCCTCTCATCCCCCCAGTCCATCCTCTCATCCACCCCAGTCCATCCTCTCATCAGCCCCAGTCCATCCTCTCATCAGCCCCAGTCCATCCTCTCACCAGCCCCAGTCCATCCTCTCTCCAGCCCCAGTCCATCCTGTTACCAGCCCCAGTCCATCCTCTCTCCAGCCCCAGTCCATCCTCTCACCAGCCCAAGTCCATCCTCTCATCCCCCCAGTCCATCCTCTCATCCCCCCCAGTCCATCCTCTCACAAGCCCCAGTCCATCCTCTCTCCAGCCCCAGTCCATCCTCTCACCAGCCCCAGTCCATCCTCTCACCAGCCCCAGTCCATCCTCTCACCAGCCCCAGTCCATCCTCTCACCAGCCCCAGTCCATCCTCTCACCAGCCCCAGTCCATCCTCTCACCAGCCCCAGTCCATCCTCTCACCAGCACCAGACCATCCTCTCACCCCCCCCCCGACCATCCTCTCACCAGCCCCAGTCCATCCTCTCACCAGCCCCAGTCCATCTTCTCACCAGCCCCAGTCCATCCTCTCACCAGCACCAGACCATCCTCTCACCCCCCCCAGACCATCCTCTCACCAGCCCCAGTCCATCCTCTCACCAGCCCCAGTCCATCCTCTCACCAGCACCAGAC
>NC_048587.1:9526702-9554202 GCF_013265735.2 Oncorhynchus mykiss | reverse complement strand
TCCATCCAGATTCACAGACTACCTGACTAGCAGAGATAATGTGGCCTCTATTCAGATTCACAGACTACCTGACTAGCAGAGATAATGTGGCCTCTATTCAGATTCACAGACTACCTGACTAGCAGAGATAATGTGGCCTCCATCCAGATTCACAGACTACCTGACTAGCAGAGATAATGTGGCCTCCATCCAGATTCACAGACTACCTGACTAGCAGAGATAATGTGGCCTCCATCCAGATTCACAGACTACCTGACTAGCAGAGATATTGTGGCCTCCATCCACATTCCCAGACTACCTGACTAGCAGAGATAATGTGGCCTCCATCCAGATTCACAGACTACCTGACTAGCAGAGATATTGTGGCCTCCATCCACATTCCCAGACTACCTGACTAGCAGAGATAATGTACCTCTGGTATCTACCATATCATCCAGGGTTTTTTTCCTAAAGGTAAAAAAAAAAGAAAAAAAATAAGATTGTTCAGATTTCTCAGACAGGGGTTAATTTAACCTCCAATTTGTGTTCTATGTTAACCCAGCGCTGGGTATTGTACATAACACATGCTGGGCTATTTTGACCAGGCGAGTTGGGGTCCATGAGTTGGGTTGTTGGGATTACCCAAACATGGATTCATTTAATAACCATCAGTTGGAATTTGTTTTACTTTCATGCTGGTTGCCCAAGCAGCTGGGCCATTTTGAATGTAATCTTTTTTGTAATTTTCAGGAGGCGTAGCCTATTATGAATGTGGCTTTCAGATAGATCTTATTGGCCACCCGTGAGAGTAAATGTCACTCATGTTCATCATTCACTCTCTCTCTCTTACATACTGCAAATCACAATTTTTCCTTAAAAATGTGGAGCATTTGACACATTGTTCAAGAACATTAACTTTTATTTATGACATGTTAGGATAAGGTGGTATCTATCCCAATAATGGGATTTGCAGGCTTCTGGGAACTAGAAAAATGTTAAAATGTTCAACAACCTAACCCTGCTCTTTTCAAAGAAAACAACCAACTAGGTTACTCAACGTCTGCAACCCAGGAGTTGGGTCAACCAAACAACTCAGCATTTATTTTTTGTGTTGTTATGCCAGCTGTGTAGTACTGCAGTTTGGCTTGCCCAAATATCTTCTGGATCCCAAATGGCATCCTATTCCCTTTGAAGTGCACTACTCGTGACCAGGGCCCATAGTGCACTATATTGGGAATAGCTTGCCATTTGAGACAAAGCCGTTCTCCCTCTATTTTGCTATCACAGCTTGTGGGAGACAAATATTGCTGACCTTTTAAAAACTAAGTAAGTGCATGAGTGCTGGTCCAACAGTAGTAGGGGCCCATTTTGTGTAAGAGGAGAGGAGGGAGAGCGGTGAGGAGAGGAGAGGAGAGGAGAGGAGAGGAGAGGAGAGGAGAGGAGAGGAGAGGAGAGGAGGGAGAGCGGCGAGGAGAGGAGAGGAGATGGGGAGGAGGAGGGAGAGCGAGAGAGCGAGAGAGAGAGAGAGAGAGAGAGAGAGAGACAGAGAGAGAGAGAGAGAGAGAGAGAGAGAGAGAGAGAGAGAGAGAGAGAGAGAGACAGAGAGAGAGAGAGAGAGAGACAGAGAGAGACAGAGAGAGAGAGACAGAGAGAGAGACGGAGAGAGAGAGAGAGAGAGAGAGAGACAGAGAGAGACAGAGAGAGACAGAGAGAGAGAGACAGAGAGAGAGAGTGAGAGAGAGAGACAGAGGGAGAGACAGAGAGAGAGACAGAGAGAGACAGAGAGAGACAGAGAGAGAGAGACAGAGAGAGAGAGAGAGAGAGACAGAGAGCGAGACAGAGAGACAGAGAGAGACAGAGAGAGAGAGACAGAGAGAGACAGAGAGAGAGAGAGCAAAGGGCCGTGCCAAGAAAAAACACCAGCGATGATTAGAGGGAAGAGTTCCTGTGGGAGACTAAAAGCAGAGAGGGAACGCAGTAAAACAGGAGTGGAGAGATGAATCCCTAATCGGATGATGAGCAGAAAGAGAGGGAGGAGAGGGTGTTCACCTTGGCCTACCCACCACTGCTGAAAGATAAGCTGCCTATTAACAGGAGAAGTTGGGCTGATAATGTTTCAATATTAACTTGACAGCTTATGTCCCCGAAGGTTAAGATAACTTTCTTTTACATCATCTTTAAGTGATGTTAACATTAATTTCTAACCTACTGAATAAGTGCTATTTATGTTCCTAATTACCATAAGGAGAGACCTAAGACTTAATTTGTGTTGAACACGGAGCGACAAGAACTAACAGCAAATTGAATTTAGAATGCAAGAAACATTTTCTCTCAGGAACACCAGTCTAGAACAAACTCAGCAGACCCACACAGATATATTACTGTCAGTCATTCCCCTTACTGGAAAACAAACCAGGACAGTCATTCATACCAGAACAGTCATTCATACCAGAACAGTCATTCATACCAGGAGAGTCATTCATACCAGGACAGTCATTCATACCAGGAGAGTCATTCATACCAGGACAGTCATTCATACCAGGACAGTCATTCATACCAGGAGAGTCATTCATACCAGGACAGTCATTCATACCAGGACAGTCATTCATACCACGACAGTCATTCAGACCAGGACAGTCATTCATACCACGACAGTCATTCATACCAGGACAGTCATTCATACCAGAACAGTCATTCATACCAGAACAGTCATTCATACCAGGAGAGTCATTCATACCAGGACAGTCATTCATACCAGAACAGTCCTTCATACCAGGAGAGTCATTCATACCAGGACAGTCATTCATACCAGAACAGTCCTTCATACCAGGACAGTCATTCATACCAGGACAGTCATTCATACCACGACAGTCATTCAGACCAGGACAGTCATTCATACCAGGACAGTCATTCATACCAGAACAGTCATTCATACCAGAACAGTCATTCATACCAGGAGAGTCATTCATACCAGGACAGTCATTCATACCAGAACAGTCCTTCATACCAGGAGAGTCATTCATACCAGGACAGTCATTCATACCAGGAGAGTAATTCATACCAGGAAAGTCATTCATACCAGAACAGTCATTCATACCAGAACAGTCCTTCATACCAGGACAGTCATTCATACCAGAACAGTCCTTCATACCAGGACAGTCATTCAAACCAGGACAGTCAATCATACCAGGACAGTCATTCAGACCAGGACAGTCATTCATACCAAAACAGTCATTCATACCAGAACAGTCATTCATACCAGAACAGTCATTCATACCAGGACAGTCATTCAAACCAGTACTGTACCCCCTAGAAGGGAGACTAGTCATTCATACCAGAACAGTCATTCATACCAGAAAAGCCATTCATACCAGTACTGTACCCCCTAGAAGGGAGACTAGTCATTCATACCAGAACAGTCATTCATAGCAGAACAGTCATTCATACCAGTACTGTACCGCCTAGAAGAGATAACAGTCATTCATACCAGGACAGTCATTCAAACTAGGACAGTCATTCATACCAGGACAGTCATTCATACCAGAATTGTACCGGCTAGAAGAGAGAACAGTCATTCATACCAGAACAGACATTCATACCAGTACTATACCTCCTAGAAGAGAGAACAGTCATTCATACCAGTGCTGTACCTCCTAGAAGAGAAAGCAGTCATTCATACCAGTACTATACCTCCTACAAGAGAGAACAGTCATTCATACCAGTACTGTACCTCCTAGAACAGAGAACAGTCATTCATACCAGGACAGTCATTCAAACCAGGGCAGTCATTCATACCAGTACTATACCTCCTAGAAGAGAGAACAGTCATTCATACCAGTACTGTACCTCCTAGAAGAGAAAACAGTCATTCATACCAGTACTATACCTTCTACAAGAGAGAACAGTCATTCATACCAGTACTATACCTCCTAGAAGAGAGAACAGTCATTCATACCAGTACTATAACTCCTAGAAGAGAGAACAGTCATTCATACCAGAACAGTCATTCATACCAGTACTGTACCTCCTAGAAGGGAGACTAGTCATTCATACCAGTACTGTACCTCCTAGAAGAGAGAACAGTCATTCATACCAGTACTGTACCTCCTAGAAGAGAGAACAGTCATTCATACCAGTACTGTACCTCCTAGAAGGGAGACTAGTCATTCATATCAGTACTGTACCTCCTAGAAGAGAGAACAGTCATTCAAACCAGAACAGTCATTCATACCAGTACTGTACCTCCTAGAAGAGAGAACAGTCATTCATACCAGTACTATACCTCCTAGAAGAGATAACAGTCATTCATACCAGGACAGTCATTCAAACCAGGACAGTCATTCATACCAGTACTATACCTCCTAGAAGGGAGACTAGTCATTCATACCAGTACTATACCTCCTAGAAGAGAGAACAGTCATTCATACCAGTACTGTACCTCCTAGAAGAGAGAACAGTCAATCACACCAGTACCATACCTCCTAGAAGAGAGAACAGTCATTCATACCAGTACCATACCTCCTAGAAGAGAGAACAGTCATTCATACCAGTACCATACCTCCTAGAAGAGAGAACAGTCATCCATACCAGTACGATACCTACCAGAAGAAAGAACAGTCATTCATACCAGTACTATACCTCCTAGAAGAGAGAACAGTCATTCATACCAGGACAGTCATTCATACCAGTACTGTACCTCCTAGAAGAGAGAACAGGCATTCATACCAGTACTATACCTCCTAGAAGAGAGAACAGTCATTCATACCAGTAATGTACCTCCTAGAAGAGAGAACAGTCATTCATACCAGTACTATACCTCCTAGAAGAGAGAACAGTCATTCATACCAGTACTGTACCTCCTAGAAGAGAGAACAGGCATTCATACCAGAACAGTCATTCATACCAGTACTGTACCTCCTAGAAGAGAGAACAGTCATTCATACCAGTACTGTACCTCCTAGAAGAGAGAACAGTCATTCATACCAGTACTGTACCCCATAGAAGAGAGAACAGTCATTCATACCAGTACTATACCTCCTAGAAGAGAGAACAGTCATTAATACCAGAACAGTCATTCATACCAGTACTGTACCTCCTAGAAGAGAGAACAGTCATTCATACCAGTACTGTACCTCCTAGAAGAGAGAACAGTCATTCATACCAGTACTGTACCTCCTAGAAGAGAGAACAGTCATTCATACCAGTACTGTACCCCCTAGAAGAGAGAACAGTCATTCATACCAGTACTATACCTCCTAGAAGAGAGAACAGTCATTAATACCAGAACAGTCATTCATACCAGTACTGTACCTCCTAGAAGAGAGAACATTCATTCATACCAGTACTGTACCTCCTAGAAGAGAGAACAGTCATTCATACCAGTACTGTACCTCCTAGAATAGAGAACAGTCATTCATACCAGTACTGTACCCCCTAGAAGAGAGAACAGTCATTCATACCAGTACTATACCTCCTAGAAGAGAGAACAGTCATTCATACCAGAACAGTCATTCATACCAGTACTGTACCTCCTAGAAGAGAGAACAGTCATTCATACCAGTACTGTACCTTCTAGAAGAGAGAACAGTCATTCATACCAGTACTGTACCTCCTAGAAGAGAGAACAGTCATTCATACCAGTACTGTACCTTCTAGAAGAGAGAACAGTCATTCATACCAGTACTGTACCTCCTAGAAGAGAGAACAGTCATTCATACCAGTACCATACATCCTACAAGGGTGACTAGTCATTCATCACACCTGTACAAGAGCAGAGAACAGACCCCCAGTCATCTTAATTAAAACGTCTGTGTTTTGATTGTGATTTTGACATGTCCTTGGTTTGTTTGGTTAGGAAGCGGGGGGGGGGTAATATGGGTTATTGACCACTGGTGGATTGCCCATTAGGGGGAGGTGGCGGTGTGAAACGCCGGTTTATATCAGGACCGGGAGATATTACATGGAACCTGGTAGTCATGAGTGTTTCTGCTGCCTGGTCAAGGAAGAGAGGTGGTTCCACGTGACTGTTAAGATTGTGTGAAACACACACACTCATACACGTACACAGGCTCATGCATGGACACACATGGAGACACATAGACATGGAGACACATGGACACACATGGAGACGCATAGACATGGAGAGACATAGACACACATGGAGACACATAGACACAAAACACACACATGGAGAGACATAGACATGGAGACACATAGACATGGAGACACGTGGACACACATGGAGACACATAGACATGGAGACACATAGACATGGAGACACATGGAGAGACATAGACACACATGGAGACGCATAGACACACATGGAGACACATAGACATGGAGAGACATAGACACACATGGAGACATAGAGACACAGACACACATGGAGACGCATAGACACACATGGAGACGCATAGACACAAAACACACACATGGAGAGACATAGACATGGAGACACATAGACATGGAGACACATGGAGAGACATAGACACACATGGAGACGCATAGACACACATGGAGACACATAGACATGGAGAGACATAGACACACATGGAGACATAGAGACACAGACACACATGGAGACGCATAGACACACATGGAGACGCATAGACACAAAACACACACATGGAGAGACATAGACATGGAGACACATAGACATGGAGACACGTGGACACACATGGAGACACATAGACATGGAGACACATAGACATGGAGACACATGGAGAGACATAGACACACATGGAGACGCATAGACACACATGGAGACACATAGACATGGAGAGACATAGACACACATGGAGACATAGAGACACAGACACACATGGAGACGCATAGACACACATGGAGACATATAGACACACATGGGGACACAAACACACACATGGAGACATAGAGACATAGACACACATGGAGACGCATAGACACACATGGAGACACATAGAAATGGAGAGACAAAGACACACATGGAGACATAGAGACACACATGGAGACACATGGAGACACATGGAGACACACATGGAGACACACATGGAGATACATGGAGACACACATGGAGACACATGGAGACACACATGGAGACACACATGGAGACACATGGAGACACACATGGAGACACATGGAGACACACATGGAGATACACATGGAGACACACATGGAGACACATGGAGACACACATGGAGACACACATGGAGACACATGGAGACACATATGGAGACATATGGAGACATATGGAGACACACATGGAGACACATGGAGACATATGGAGACACACATGGAGACACATGGAGACACATGGATACACACATGGAGACATATGGAGACACATATGGAGACATATGGAGACACATGGAGACACATGGAGACATATGGAGACACATGGAGACATATGGAGACATATGGAGACACATGGAGACATATGGAGACATATGGAGAAATATGGAGACACATATGGAGACATATGGAGACACATGGAGACACATGGAGACACACATGGAGACACATGGAGACACATGGAGACACATGGTGACATATGGAGACACATAGAGACATATGGAGACATATGGAGACACACATGGAGACATATGGAAACATATGGAGACACATGGAGACAAATGGAGATATATGGAGACACACATGGAGACATATGGAGACACATGGAGACATATGGGGACACATGGAGAGACATGGAGACATATGGAGACACATATGGATACATATGGAGACATATGGAGACACTTGGAGACATATGGAGACATATGGAGACACATATGGAGACATATGGAGACACATGTGGAGACACATGGAGACATATGGAGACATATGGAGACACATGGAGACACACATGGAGACACACATGGAGACACACATGGAGACACATGGAGACACATGGAGACACATGGAGACATCTGGAGACATATGGAGACACATGGAGACACATGGAGACACACATGGAGACACATGGAGACACACATGGAGACACACATGGAGACACACATGGAGACACATGGAGACACATGGAGACACACATGGAGACACATGGAGACACACATGGAGACACACATGGAGACACACATGGAGGCACATGGAGACACATGGAGACACATGGAGACACACATGGAGACACATGGAGACATAAAAACACACACAGATGCAGTCCAGGCCTTATGCTGTCAGTGGTTTGATAAGGTTTAATTAGGGAAAGCACACAAAAATACTGGTATAGTGTTTTGAAGAATATTGTAGTTGATGTCAGCCGATGTTTATTTTGGTATCCATTGTTGAGTGATGTCACAGCTCCTTTGATAATGTGCAACAGCCTCATTAAGTCCACCAGCAGGCCTGTAGTGAGAACAGCCTCGTTAGTCCAACAGCAGCTAATGAACACTGAATATAAAACAGCAGACATTTAATACAACTAAAATATACTTTACTACTGAATCTTCTCTCATCTTGGTAATTAACAGTTCATCTATGGTAACTTTGGTATTTCATACTGAAAAATAAAAAATATGAATATATAGTTGTAATTGTGTAGCTCTGTGTCCGTATTGTCCATGGTATCCCAGTAGATACAATAGAATGTCCAAGAGAAAACAGCCTCATTAATATATTTCTTTAAAGCATCTAATCAACAAGGGCATTATTTAACAACATTTATTTTATTTTTTTTTTACAACTGCCAATCAAAAACCTTTTACAACAAATACTACCGGCAAAGTAAAATGCGTGTGTAAAAATATATAAAATCCATTTCATGCTGAAACCCTCTTATTGAATACCAATGGTTTAAATGATGTTTTACAGCTTTGTGATTTAAAAAAAAAATCTATATAATTACAGACAATTTTGATAATCTGAAGTACCCAAAGGGCCACTGGATGTCATCTTACAAAATACACAGAAAGAATATACAGTGCCTTGCGAAAGTGTTCGGCCCCCTTGAACTTTGCGACCTTTTGCCACATTTCAGGCTTCAAACATAAAGATATAAAACTGTATTTTTTTGTGAAGAATCAACAACAAGTGGGACACAATCATGAAGTGGAACGACAATTATTGGATATTTCAAACTTTTTTAACAAATCAAAAACTGAAAAATTGGGCGTGCAAAATTATTCAGCCCCTTTACTTTCAGTGCAGCAAACTCTCTCCAGAAGTTCAGTGAGGAACTTTTTCTCTGAATGATCCAATGTTGACCTAAATGACTAATGATGATAAATACAATCCACCTGTGTGTAATCAAGTCTCTGTATAAATGCACCTGCACTGTGATAGTCTCAGAGGTCCGTTAAAAGCGCAGAGAGCATCATGAAGAACAAGGAACACACCAGGCAGGTCCGAGATACTGTTGTGAAGAAGTTTAAAGCCGGATTTGGATACAAAAAGATTTCCCAAGCTTTAAACATCCCAAGGAGCACTGTGCAAGCGATAATATTGAAATGGAAGGAGTATCAGACCACTGCATATCTACCAAGACCTGGCCGTCCCTCTAAACTTTCAGCTCATACAAGGAGAAGACTGATCAGAGATGCAGCCAAGAGGCCCATGATCACTCTGGATGAACTGCAGAGATCTACAGCTGAGGTGGGAGACTCTGTCCATAGGACAACAATCAGTCGTATATTGCACAAATCTGGCCTTTATGGAAGAGTGGCAAGAAGAAAGCCATTTCTTAAAGATATCCATAAAAAGTGTTGTTTAAAGTTTGCCACAAGCCACCTGGGAGACACACCAAACATGTGGAAGAAGGTGCTCTGGTCAGATGAAACCAAAATTGAACTTTTTGGCAACAATGCAAGACGTTATGTTTGGCGTCAAAGCAACACAGCTCATCACCCTGAACCCACCATCCCCACTGTCAAACATGGTGGTGGCAGCATCATGGTTTGGGCCTGCTTTTCTTCAGGCAGGCAGGCAGGCATAGTAGTTAATTCTATAGGTCTATAGGGTAGTAGGGCACTACTTTAGACCAGGGTCTATAGGGTAGTAGGGCACTACTGTAGACCAGGGTCTATAGGGTAGTAGGGCACTACTTTAGACCAGGGTCTATAGGGTAGTAGTGCACTACTTTAGACCAGGCCTATAGGGTAGTAGTGCACTAATTTAGACCAGGACCTATATGGTAGTAGTGCACTACTTTAGACCAGGGTCTATAGGGAGTAGTGCACTACTTTAGACCAGGGTCTATAGTGAAGGTAAAGAAGAGGGTGTTATTTGAGACAGTCCCATATACATTTTAACAAGGTCTCTTAAACCTCTCTTATTCTCCTTCTCTCTCCCTTCTCATTTCACAAAAGCATTCCTTTATTAGATTTTTATCTCTTTTAAATGTGAACCAGCGTGAAACTCCGTCTCATTCTCCCAGTGATCCTGTGGTCTGCTGTCACAATACATGAAACAATATTCTCACTGAGTAAAAGCAGAATCTCTCCCAATATTTTAGTGTCCCCCCCCCCTGTGATGTTCAAGTGCTGTGAAAACAAAAACCAGTCAAATATGACGGTTTTTTGGGGGTAGGTTTTTTTTTCTCCTTCCCATTAGTGGTCAGCATCTGCTAATATCAGGATGTACAAATGGAAATTAACTTAACAACTTCAAAGACTATGAACAGGGGGGGAAAACCACCAAATTCACTGTGATGCATTACATAGGAAGAAGAGGAGCCACAGCTCCATGCTACTGGTCAGACACAGAGAACTGACACTATATGCTTGTTGTTGGGGGGGGATTGGCGGGGGCTGTGTGGGGTCTGTGGGGTTTCTGTGGGCTGTGGGGG
The DNA here is from genome assembly GCF_013265735.2 of Oncorhynchus mykiss. Lineage (NCBI taxonomy): Eukaryota > Metazoa > Chordata > Actinopteri > Salmoniformes > Salmonidae > Oncorhynchus > Oncorhynchus mykiss. The sequence goes on along the minus strand of NC_048587.1, from coordinate 9,543,449 downwards.
GGGGGTCTGTGGGCTGTGGGGGGGGTGTCTGTGGGGGGGGTGTCTGTGGGCTGTGGGGGGTCCGTGGGTTGTGGGGGGTATGTAGGCTGTGCGGGGTCCGTGGGCTGTGGGGGGTCCTTGGGCTGTGGGGGGTCCGTGGGTTGTGGGGGGGTCTGTGGGCTGTGGGGGGTCCGTGGGTTGTGGGGCGTCCGTGGGTTGTGGGGGGTCTGTGGGCTGTGGGGGGGTCCGTGGGGTGTGCGGGGTCCGTGGGCTGTGCGGGGTCCGTGGGCTGTGGGGGGTCTGTGGTTTGTGCGGGGTCTGTGGGCTGTGGGGGGTCCTTGGGCTGTGGGGGGTCTGTGGGTTATGGGGGGTCTGTGGGCTGTGGGGGGTCTGTGGGTTATGGGGGGTCTGTGGGCTGTGGGGGGTGTGTGGGTTATGGGGGGTCTGTGGGGAAGAATGCTCTTAAATAAATGTGTTGTATTGTCACACTGGATAGGTGTTGTTTTACAGGGTCAGTCATAGTAGTATGATAGGTGTTGTTTTACAGGGTCAGTCATAGTAGTATGATAGGTGTTGTTCTACAGGGTCAGTCAGTAGTATGATAGGTGTTGTTTTACAGGGTCAGTCATAGTAGTGTGATAGGTGTTGTTCTACAGGGTCAGTCATAGTAGTATGATAGGTGTTGTTTTACAGGGTCAGTCATTGTAGTATGATAGGTGCAGTGTAATGTGTTGCTTCACAGGGTCAGTCATAATAGTATGATAGGTGTTGTTTTACAGGGTCAGTCATAGTAGTATGATAGGTGTTGTTTTACAGGGTCAGCCATAGTAGTATGATAGGTGTAGTTTTACAGGGTCAGTCATAGTAGTACGATAGGTGTTGTTTTACAGGGTCAGTCATAGTAGTATGATAGGTGTTGTTTTGCAGGGTCAGTCATAGTAGTACGATAGGTGTTGTTTAGGTGTTGTTTTGTTTTATATCTACTGAATGGTGTTGTATCTACTGAATGGTGTTATATCTACTGACTGGTGATATATCTACTGAATGGTGTTATATCTACTGAATGGTGTTATGTCTACTGAATGGTGTTATATCTACTGAATGGTGTTATATCTACTGAATGGTGTTGTATCTACTGAATGGTGTTATATCTACTGAATGGTGTTATATCTACTGAATGGTGATATATCTACTGAATGGTGTTATATCTACTGAATGGTGATATATCTACTGAATGGTGTTGTATCTACTGAATGGTGTTATATCTACTGAATGGTGATATATCTACTGAATGGTGTTATATCTACTGAATGGTGATATATCTACTGAATGGTGATATATCTACTGAATGGTGTTATATCTACTGAATGGTGTTGTATCTACTGAATGGTGATATATCTACTGAATGGTGTTATATCTACTGAATGGTGATATATCTACTGAATGGTGTTATATCTACTGAATGGTGATATATCTACTGAATGGTGTTATATCTACTGAATGGTGTTATATCTACTGAATGGTGATATATCTACTGAATGGTGTTATATATACTGAATGGTGCTATATCTACTGAATGGTGTTGTATCTACTGAATGGTGTTATATCTACTGAATGGTGTTATATCTACTGAATGGTGTTATATCTACTGAATGGTGTTATATCTACTGAATGGTGTTGTATCTACTGAATGGTGATATATCTACTGAATGGTGTTATATCTACTGAATGGTGATATATCTACTGAATGGTGTTATATCTACTGAATGGTGTTGTATCTACTGAATGGTGTTGTATCTACTGAATGGTGTTATATCTACTGAATGGTGATATATCTACTGAATGGTGTTATATCTACTGAATGGTGATATATCTACTGAATGGTGTTATATCTACTGAATGGTGTTGTATCTACTGACTCGTCTCAGCCCTCGTGCTGTAGAAATACAGCACCTGCGTCAGTAGAAAACACGGTTGGTTTTAGCCTGCAGTGGCTACACATTTCCCTGTAAGACATGAACTGGATGTTTTTTCTTCCTAATAAGCAACTGCTTTGTGTCTGCGGCCGCATTCATTGTCTCTGGCCTTGTGCTCCTCTTCTCTGTCCGTCAGCGCAAAGAGTCTAGCTGCACCTTCTGTGGTAACACAATATCAGGCACAAAGAGTCTAGCTACACCTTCTGTGGTAACACAACATTAATACAAAGAGTCTAGCTACACCTTCTGTGGTAACACAATATCAGGACACAAAGAGTCTAGCTACATCTTCTGTGGTAACAATACAACATTAAATACCAAGAGTCTAGCTACTCCTTTTGTGGTAACAATACAACATTAAATAGAAGGAGTCTAGCTACACCTTCTGTGGTAACACAATATCAGGCACAAAGAGTCTAGCTACTCCTTCTGTGGTAACACAATATCAGGCACAAAGAGTCTAGCTACTCCTTCTGTGGTAACACAATATCAGGCACAAAGGGTCTAGCTGCACCTTCTGTGGTAACACAACATTAAATACAAAGAGTCTAGCTACATCTTCTGTGGTAACACAATATCAGGACACAAAGAGTCTAGCTACTCCTTCTGTGGTAACACGACATTAAATACAAGGAGTCTAGCTACACCTTCTGTTGTAACACAACATTAAATACAAAGAGTCTAGCTACACCTTCTGTGGTAACACAATATCAGGACACAAAGAGTCTAGCTACACCTTCTGTGGTAACACAATATCAGGACACAAAGAGTCTAGCTACACCTTCTGTGGTAACACAACATTAAATACAAAGAGTCTAACTACACTTTCTCTGGTAACACAATATCAGGCACAAAGAGTCTAGCTACACCTTCTGTGGTAACACAATATCAGGCACAGAGAGTCTAGCTACATCTTCTGTGGTAACACAATATCAGGACACAAATAGTCTAGCTACTCCTTCTGTGGTAACACAACATTAAATACAAGGAGTCTAACTACACTTTCTGTGGTAACACAATATCAGGCACAAAGAGTCTAGCTACATCTTCTGTGGTAACACAATATCAGGACACAAAGAGTCTAGCTACTCCTTCTGTGGTAACACAACATTAAATACAAAGAGTCTAACTACACCTTCTGTGGTAACACAATATCAGGCACAAAGAGTCTAGCTACACCTTCTGTGGTAACACAATATCAGGCACAAAGAGTCTAGCTACACCTTCTGTGGTAACACAATATCAGGCACAAAGAGTCTAGCTACACCTTCTGTGGTAACACAATATCAGTATTGTGTATTAAGGGCCTCTTCGTAACACCCCCAGTCAGTTGTATGTATCCCAATAAGCAGCTGCTTTGTGTCTGCGGCCGCATTCATTGTCTCTGGCCTTGTGCTCCTCTTCTCTGTCCGTCAGCGCAAAGAGTCTAGCTACACCTTCTGTGGTAACACAACATTAAATACAAAGAGTCTAGCTACTCCTTTTGTGGTAACAATACAACATTAAATAGAAGGAGTCTAGCTACATCTTCTGTGGTAACACAATATCAGGCACAAAGAGTCTAGCTACACCTTCTGTGGTAACACAATATCAGGACACAAATAGTCTAGCTACTCCTTCTGTGGTAACACAACATTAAATACAAAGAGTCTAACTACACTTTCTGTGGTAACACAATATCAGGCACAAAGAGTCTAGCTACATCTTCTGTGGTAACACAATATCAGGACACAAAGAGTCTAGCTACACCTTCTGTGGTAACACAACATTAAATACAAAGAGTCTAACTACACTTTCTCTGGTAACACAATATCAGGCACAAAGTGTCTAGCTACACCTTCTGTGGTAACACAATATCAGGCACAGAGAGTCTAGCTACATCTTCTGTGGTAACACAATATCAGGACACAAATAGTCTAGCTACTCCTTCTTTGGTAACACAACATTAAATACAAAGAGTCTAACTACACTTTCTGTGGTAACACAATATCAGGCACAAAGAGTCTAGCTACATCTTCTGTGGTAACACAATATCAGGACACAAAGAGTCTAGCTACTCCTTCTGTGGTAACACAACATTAAATACAAAGAGTCTAACTACACCTTCTGTGGTAACACAATATCAGGCACAAAGAGTCTAGCTACACCTTCTGTGGTAACACAATATCAGGCACAAAGAGTCTAGCTACACCTTCTGTGGTAACACAATATCAGGCACAAAGAGTCTAGCTACACCTTCTGTGGTAACACAATATCAGTATTGTGTATTAAGGGCCTCTTCGTAACACCCCCAGTCAGTTGTATGTATCCCAATAAGCAGCTGCTTTGTGTCTGCGGCCGCATTCATTGTCTCTGGCCTTGTGCTCCTCTTCTCTGTCCGTCAGCGCAAAGAGTCTAGCTACACCTTCTGTGGTAACACAACATTAAATACAAAGAGTCTAGCTACTCCTTTTGTGGTAACAATACAACATTAAATAGAAGGAGTCTAGCTACATCTTCTGTGGTAACACAATATCAGGCACAAAGAGTCTAGCTACACCTTCTGTGGTAACACAATATCAGGACACAAATAGTCTAGCTACTCCTTCTGTGGTAACACAACATTAAATACAAAGAGTCTAACTACACTTTCTGTGGTAACACAATATCAGGCACAAAGAGTCTAGCTACATCTTCTGTGGTAACACAATATCAGGACACAAAGAGTCTAGCTACTCCTTCTGTGGTAACACAACATTAAATACAAAGAGTCTAACTACACCTTCTGTGGTAACACAATATCAGGCACAAAGAGTCTAGCTACACCTTCTGTGGTAACACAATATCAGGCACAAAGAGTCTAGCTACACCTTCTGTGGTAACACAATATCAGGCACAAAGAGTCTAGCTACACCTTCTGTGGTAACACAATATCAGTATTGTGTATTAAGGGCCTCTTCGTAACACCCCCAGTCAGTTGTATTAAGGGCCTATTCATAACACCCCCAGTCAGTTGTATTAAGGGCCTCTTCGTAACACCTCCAGTCAGTTGTATTAAGGTTCTCTTCGTAACACCTCCAGTCAGTTGTATTAAGGGCCTCTTCGTAACACCCCCAGTCAGTTGTATTAAGGGCCTCTTCGTAACACCTCCAGTCAGTTGTATTAAGGGCCTCAGTCAGTTGTATTAAGGGCCTCTTCATAACACCCCCAGTCAGTTGTATTAAGGGCCTCTTCGTAACACCTCCAGTCAGTTGTATTAAGGGCCTCTTCGTAACACCCCCAGTCAGTTGTATTAAGGGCCTCTTTGTAACACCCCCAGTCAGTTGTATTAAGGGCCTCTTCGTAACACCTCCAGTCAGTTGTATTAAGGGCCTCTTCGTAACACCCCCAGTCAGTTGTATTAAGGGCCTCTTCTTGACACCTCCAGTCAGTTGTATTAAGGGCCTCTTCGTAACACCCCCAGTCAGTTGTATTAAGGGCCTCTTCGTAACACCCCCAGTCAGTTGTATTAAGGGCCTCTTCGTAACACCCCCAGTCAGTTGTATTAAGGGCCTCTTCGTAACACCTCCAGTCAGTTGTATTAAGGGCCTCTTCGTAACACGAAGAGGCCCTTATTCAGATGTTATTGGTATCACAGTGGTATCACAGTGGTATCACAGTGTGTATAGGCTGCCCTGTGGTGATGGCTCTGCCCGGCTTTGTGGTGATGGTTCTGCCCGGCTTTGTGGTGATGGCTCTGCCGGCTTTGTGGTGATGGTTCTGCCCGGCTTTGTGGTGATGTCTCTGCCGGCTTTGTGGTGATGGTTCTGCCCGGCTTTCTGGTGATGGCTCTGCCGGCTTCGTGGTGATGGTTCTGGCCGGCTTTTTTGGTGATGGCTCTGCCGGCTTTGTAGTGATGGTTCTGCCCGGCTTTGTGGTGATGGCTCTGCCGGCTTTGTGGCGATGGTTCTGCCCGGCTTTGTGGTGATGGCTCTGCTGGCTTTGTGGTGATGGCTCTGCCCGGCTTTGTGGTGATGGCTCTGCCCGGCTTTGTGGTGATGGCTCTGCCCGGCTTTGTGGTGATGGCTCTGCCCGGCTTTGTGATGATGGAACTGCCTGGCTTTGTGGTGATGGCTCTGCCTGGCTTTGTGGTGATGGCTCTGCTCAGCTTTGTGGTGATGGCTCTGCCCGGCTTTGTGGTGATGGCTCTGCCTGGCTTTGAGGTGATTTTCTCCTGGTAGGTGAAACTAACGCACACCTGTCTCTGTGGTGTTAAATCTGGCCTGTTAACCATCCTTTGGATAAGATAGGTTGGTATTTTGTGCCTTGAATTTCCGCACAGTCACTCAGTTTTGATAAATGAAAATGAGGTGCGGGTTAGATAAGCTGACACTGATGGGAAGCCTCCTTCTGCTCATCATATCAGAAATAAGCCAGTGAATAAGCCAGTCTCCAGTGATCCGTGGAAGACTAGCTGGCCAGCATGTATGAGAGATTTGGTTTTAACTTCCTAGATCTCACACAAGTGCATCAGCTTTGACAAGAAGCCACTATATTGCAGGATCATTAGGCTCTGGACTTTTTTACTGGACACTGGACAGGAGATGAATCTACTGCCATGGACATAACCAGACAGGGGATGGATCTACTGCCATGGACATGACCAGACAGGGGATGGATCTACTGCCATGGACATGACCAGACAGGGGATGGATCTACTGCCATGGACAGGACCAGACAGGAAATGGATCTACTGCCATGGACACAACCAGACAGGGGATGGATCTACTGCCATGGACAGAACCAGACAGGGGATGGATCTACTGCCATGGACATGACCAGACAGGGGATGGATCTACTGCCATGGACAGAACCAGACAGGGGATGGATCTACTGCCATGGACAGAACCAGACAGGAAATGGATCTACTGCCATGGACAGGACCAGACAGGAGATGGATCTACTGCCATGGACAGGACCAGACAGGGGATGGATCTACTGCCATGGACAGGACCAGACAGGGCATGGATCTACTGCCATGGACAGGACCAGACAAGGGATGGATCTACTGCCATGGACAGGACCAGACAGGGAATGGATCTACTGCCATGGACAGAACCAGACAGGGGATGGATCTACTGCCATGGACATGACCAGACAGGGGATGGATCTACTGCCATGGACAGGACCAGACAGGGAATTGATCTACTGCTGCAGATAAGATCAGACAATATTCAGCCTTGTTCTAAAATGGATTAAATCGTTTTTTCTTCATCAATATACACACTATACCCCATAATGACAAAGCAAAAACTGTTTTTTTTAATAAATTGTTGCAATTGTATTAAACTATAAATCACTTAAATATCACATTTACATAAGTATTCAGACCCTTTAGTCAGCACTTTGTTGAAGCACCTTTGGCAGCGATTACAACCTCTAGTCTTCTTGGTTATGACGCTACAAGCTTGGCACAGCTGTATTTGGGGAGTTTCTCCCGTTCTTCTCTTCAAGTACAGGCTCTGACTGGGCCACTCAAGGACATTCAGAGACTTGTCACGAAGACACTCCTACATTGTTTTGGCTGTGTGCTTACAGTTGTTGTCCTGTTGGAAGGTGAACCTTCACCACAGTCTGAGGTAATGAGTGCTCTGGAGCAGGTTTTCATCAGGGACCTCTCTGTACTTTGCTACATTCATCTTTGCCTCAATCCTGACTAGTCTTCCAGTCCCTGCTGCTGAAAAACATCCCCACAGCATGATGCTGCCACCACCATGCTTCACTGTAGGGATGGTGCCAGGTTTCCTGTTGACGTGACGCTTGGCATTCAGGCCAAAGAGTTCAATCTTCGTTTCATCAGACCAGAGCATCTTGTGTCTCATGGTCTGGGAGTCTTTAGGTGACTTTTGGGAAATTCAAAGCAAGCTGTCATGTGCCTTTTACTGAGGAGTGGCTTCCGTCTGGCCACTCTACCATAAAGGCCTGATTGGTGGAGTGCTGCAGAGATAGATGTCCTTCTGGAAGGTTCTCCCATCTCCAGAGGAACTCTGGTGCTCTGTCAGAGTGACCATCGGGTTCATGGTTCACCTCCCTGACCACAGCCCTTCTCCACCGACTGCTCGGTTTGGTGGGGTGGCCAGCTCTAGGAAGAATCTCGGAGGTTCCAAACTTCTTCCATTTAGGAATGATGGAGGCCACTGTGTTCTTGGGGACCTTCAATGCTGCAGACATTTGTTGGTACCCTTCCCCAGATCTGCGCCTTGACACAGTCATGTCTTGGATTTCTACGGACAATTCCTTCAACTTCATGGCTAGGTTTTTGCTCTGACATACACTGTCAACTGTGGGACCTTATATAGACAGGTATGTACCTTTCCAAATCATGTCCAAGCAATTGAATTTACCACAGGTGCACTTCAATCAAGTTGTAGAAACGTCTCAAGGATGATCAATGGACACAGGATGCACCTGAGCTCAATCCTGAGTCTCATAGCAAAGAGTCTGAATACTTATGTAAAGGTATTTCTGTCTTTTTCATTTTAATACATTTGCGAAAACATTTTTCAAAACCTGTTTTTGCATTGTCATTATGGGATGTTCTGTGTAGACTGCTGAGAATTTTGTATTTTTTTATCCATTTTAGAATAAGGCTGTAAAGTAACAAAATGTGAAAAAAGTCAAGGGGTCTGAATACTTTCCGAAGGCACTGTATATACCCACAAACCACATAGTGTATATACCCACAAACCACATAATGTATATACCCACAAACCACATAGTGTATATACCCACAAACCACATAGTGTATATACCCACAAACCACATAGTGTATATACCCACAAACTATATAGAGTATATACCCACAAACCACATAGTGTATATAACCACAAACCACATAGTGTATATACCCACAAACCGCCCACATAGTGTATATACCCACAAACCACATAGTGTATATACCCACAAACCACATAGTGTATATACCCACAAACTATATAGAGTATATACCCACAAACCACATAGTGTATATAACCACAAACCACATAGTGTATATACCCACAAACCACATAGTGTATATAACCACAAACCACATAGTGTATATACCCACAAACCGCCCACATAGTGTATATACCCACAAACCACATATTGTATATACCCACAAACCACATAGTGTATATACCCACAAACCACATAGTGTATATACCCACAAACCGCATAGTGTATATACCCACAAACCGCATAGTGTATATACCCACAAACCACATAGTGTATATACCCACAAACCACATAGTGTATTTACCCACAAACCACATAGTGTATATACCCACAAACCACATAGTGTATATACCCACAAACCACATAGTGTATATACCCACAAACCACATAGTGTATATACCCACAAACCACATAGTGTATATACCCACAAACCACATAGTGTATATACCCACAAACCGCATAGTGTATATACCCACAAACCGCATAGTGTATATACCCACAAACCACATAGTGTATATACCCACAAACCACATAGTGTATTTACCCACAAACCACATAGTGTATATACCCACAAACCACATAGTGTATATACCCACAAACCACATAGTGTATATACCCACAAACCGCATATTGTATATACCCACATACCAGTACAGTACATACTCATATATACAGTTGAAATCGGAAGTTTACATAAACTTAGGTTGGAGTCATTAAAACTCATTTTTTCAACCACTCCACACATTTCTTGTTAACAAAGTATAGTTTTGGCAAGTCGAGTAGGACATCTACTTTGTGCATCACAAGTAATTTTTCCAACAATTATTTACAGACAGATTATTTCACTTATAATTCACTGTATCACAATTCCAGTGGGTCAGAAGTTTACATACACTAAGTTGACTGTGCTTTTAAGAACACCATCCCAACCGTGAAGCACGGGGATGGCAGCATCATGTTGTGGGGGTACTTTGCTACAGGAGGGACTGGTGCACTTCACAAAATAGATAATTATGTAGAAAATGATGTCGATATATTGAAGCAACATCTCATGACGTCAGTCAGGAAGTTAAAGCTTGGTCGTAAATGGGTCTTCCAAAGGACAATGTACCCAAGCATACTTCCAGAGTTGTGACAAAATGGCTTAAGGACAACAAAGTCAAGGTATTGGAGTGGCCATCACAAAGCCATGACCATAATCCTATAGAAAATGTGTGGTCAGAACTGAAAAAGCGTGCGCGAGCAAGGAGGCCTACCAACCTGACTCAGTTACACCAGCTCTGTCAGGAGGAATGGGCCACAATTCATCCAACTTATTGTGGGAAGCTTGTGGAAGGCTTCCCGAAACCTTTGACCCATGTTAAACAATTTAAAGGCAACGCTACCAAATACTAATTGAGTGTATGTAAACTTCTGACCCACTGGGAATGTGATAAATTAAATACAAGCTGAAATAAATAATTCTCTCTACTATTATTCTGACATTTCACATTCTTAAAATGAAGTGTGTGATCCTAACTGACCTAAGACAGGGAATTTTTACTAGGATTAAATGTCAGGAATTGAGAAAAAACTGAGTTGAAATGTATTTGGCTCAAGTGTATGTAAACTTCCGTCTTCAACTGTATGTATATATATATATCATATATATCATATATATCGTATAGTATATACCCACAAAGAAACACTCACTGCTGTGCTGTGATAGCCTGGTTCCCAAATCCGTTTGTGCTGTCTTCTCAACTCCTACGTACGATCATTATTTCACACTGCGATTGACCAAAAAACAGAATTGTCAAGACAGCACAAAAATATATTCTAGTCCATTTAGGGACACGTGGTAGTGCAGGAACACCGAGAGAAGTAGAATGAGTGTTGCTTGTTGTGATTTTAATTGGTCCTGTGATGCAATCTAGAGTGGAGGCAGGAAGGATAGTAAATGGTTGTGTTCCAAGTGGTACACTATTCCCTACACCCATAGAGATCTGGTCTAAAATAGTGCACTACATTTGGAATGAGTTGCCATTTGTGACACAGTCAGTGTGTATGGGAGGCAGGCTGATAATATATGTGGGTGAAATAAGTTGTGTTTCACTTCAGCGGGAGTTGTCTCTGAGGATATCAGCTCGCAGGCTTATTCCACAGATAAGATCACTGTAATGTTTCACTTCACAGCACAGACACACACACTGGCAGAGAGGGAACGGGCAACACATCTTAGTGGACGAGCATAGAGCCAGTTAGTGGAGCAGCATAGAGCCAGTTAGTGGAGCAGCATAGAGACAGTTAGTGGAGCAGCATAGAGACAGTTAGTGGAGCAGCATAGAGACAGTTAGTGGAGCAGCACAGAGACAGTTAGTGGAGCAGCATAGAGACAGTTAGTGGAGCAGCATAGAGCCAGTCAGTGGAGCAGCATAGAGACAGTTAGTGGAGCAGCATAGAGCCAGTTAGTGGAGCAGCATAGAGCCAGTTAGTGGAGCAGCATAGAGACAGTCAGTGGAGCAGCATAGAGCCAGTCAGTGGAGCAGCATATAGCCAGTCAGTGGAGCAGCATAGAGCCAGTCAGTGGAGCAGCATAGAGAGAGTTAGTGGAGCAGCATAGAGACAGTCAGTGGAGCAGCATAGAGCCAGTTAGTGGAGCAGCATAGAGACAGTTAGTGGAGCAGCATAGAGCCAGTTAGTGGAGCAGCATAGAGACAGTTAGTGGAGCAGCATAGAGACAGTCAGTGGAGCAGCATAGAGACAGTTAGTGGAGCAGCATAGAGACAGTTAGTGGAGCAGCATAGAGCCAGTTAGTGGAGCAGCATAAAGCCAGTTAGTGGAGCAGCATAGAGCCAGTTAGTGAAGCAGCATAGAGCCAGTCAGTGGAGCAGCATATAGCCAGTCAGTAGAGCAGCATAGAGCCAGTTAGTGGAGCAGCATAGAGCCAGTCAGTGGAGCAGCATATAGCCAGTCAGTAGAGCAGCATAGAGCCAGTTAGTGGAGCAGCATAGAGCCAGTCAGTGGAGCAGCATAGAGCCAGTCAGTGGAGCAGCATAGAGCCAGTCAGTGGAACAGCATAGAGCCAGTTAGTGGAGCAGCATAGAGCCAGTTAGTGGAACAGCATAGAGCCAGTTAGTGGAGCAGCATAGAGCCAGTTAGTGGAGCAGCATAGAGCCAGTTAGTGGAACAGCATAGAGCCAGTTAGTGGAGCAGCATAGAGCCAGTTAGTGGAACAGCATAGAGCCAGTTAGTGGAGCAGCATAGAGCCAGTTAGTGGAGCAGCATAGAGCCAGTTAGTGGAACAGCATAGAGCCAGTTAGTGGAGCAGCATAGAGCCAGTTAGTGGAGCAGCATAGAGCCAGTCAGTGGAACAGCGTAGAGCCAGTTAGTGGAGCAGCATAGAGACAGTTAGTGGAGCAGCATAGAGACAGTTAGTGGAGCAGCATAGAGCCAGTTAGTGGACGAGCAAAGAGCCAGTTAGTGGAGCAGCATAGAGCCAGTTAGTGGAGCAGCATAGAGCCAGTCAGTAGAGCAGCATAGAGCCAGTTAGTGGAGCAGCATAGAGCCAGTCAGTGGAGCAGCATAGAGCCAGTCAGTGGAGCAGCATATAGCCAGTTAGTGGAGCAGCATAGAGCCAGTTAGTGGAGCAGCATAGAGCCAGTCAGTGGAGCAGCATAGAGCCAGTCAGTGGAGCAGCATAGAGCCAGTTAGTGGAACAGCATAGAGCCAGTTAGTGGAGCAGCATAGAGCCAGTTAGTGGAGCAGCATAGAGCCAGTCAGTGGAACAGCATAGAGCCAGACAGTGGAACAGCATAGAGCCAGTCAGCCAGTCAGTGGAGGAGCATAGAGCCAGTTAGTGGAGCAGCATAGAGCCAGTTAGTGGAACAACATAGAGCCAGTTAGTGGAGCATTATAGAGCCAGTCAGTGGAGCAGCATAGAGCCAGTTAGTGGAGCAGCATAGAGCCAGTTAGTGGAGCAGCATAGATCCAGTTAGTGGAGCAGCATAGATCCAGTCAGTGGAGCAGCATAGAGCCAGTTAGTGGAGCAGCATAGAGCCAGTTAGTGGAGCAGCATAGAGCCAGTTAGTGGAGCAGCATAGATCCAGTTAGTGGAGCAGCATAGATTCAGTCAGTGGAGCAGCATAGAGCCAGTTAGTGGAGCAGCATAGAGCCAGTTAGTGGAGCAGCATAGAGCCAGTTAGTGGAGCAGCATAGAGACAGTTAGTGGAGCAGCACAGAGACAGTTAGTGGAGCAGCATAGAGACAGTTAGTGGAGCAGCATAGAGCCAGTCAGTGGAGCAGCATAGAGACAGTTAGTGGAGCAGCATAGAGCCAGTTAGTGGAGCAGCATAGAGCCAGTTAGTGGAGCAGCATAGAGCCGGCTGGTGGACGAGATTAGTGAAAGTCTAGACAAGATAAATCATGTTTGTAGTTATTGTAAGCTAGTACAGTAATTGATAAATCATGTTTGTAATGATTGTAAGCTAGTACAGTAATTGATAAATCATGTTTGTAGTTATTGTAAGCTGGTACAGTAATTGATAAATCATGTTTGTAATTACTGTAAGCTAGTACAGTAATTGTAAATCATGTTTGTAGTTATTGTAAGCTAGTACAGTAATTGTAAATCATGTTTGTAGTTATTGTAGGCTAGTACAGTAATTGTAAATCATGTTTGTAGTTATTGTAGGCTAGTACAGTAATTGATAAATCATGTTTGTAATTATTGTAAGCTAGTACATGAATTGTAAATCATGTTTGTAGTTATTGTAAGCTAGTACAGTAATTATAAATCTTGTTTGTAGTTATTGTAAGCTAGTACAGTAATTATAAATCATGTTTGTAGTTATTGTAAGCTAGTACAGTAATTGTAAATCATGTTTGTAGTTATTGTAAGCTGGTACAGTAATTGTAAATCATGTTTGTAGTTATTGTAAGCTAGTACAGTAATTGATAAATCATGTTTGTAGTTATTGTAAGCTAGTACAGTAATTTTAAATCATGTTTGTAGATATTGTAAGCTAGTACAGTAATTGATGAATCATGTTTGTAGTTATTGTAAGCTGGTACAGTAATTGTAAGTATTGCCTTCGTACGGTAGCTCAACGTGTTTTATCAGTCCTGACAGCTTCTTTCCTCTTTCTCAAGCCAAGCTGAACCCTGATAAAAACAACGAGCCGTCTGTATTCTCTGAAATGTCTGTAGCCATCACCCTCTCCCCAGGTCTGCCCTAACCCGTGCCCTCTGAGCTTGACCATCAGTAAACTCAATAAGCACTGAGCACCAATATAGAACACTAAGCAGGTGGCAAGAGGCTAGGCTGAAAAGCCAGGGATAGACAGAGGAATGGAGGATAGGATAGACAGAGGAATAGGGGAGAGACAGAGGAATGGAGGAGTGACAGAGGAATGGAGGAGAGACAGAGGAAAGGAGGATAGACAGAGGAATGGAGGAGAGACAGAGGAATGGAGGATATACAAAGGAATGGAGGAGAGACAGAGGAATGGAGGATAGGATAGACAGAGGAATAGGGGAGAGACAGAGGAATGGAGGAGAGACAGAGGAATGGAGGAGAGACAGAGGAAAGGAGGATAGACAGAGGAATGGAGGAGAGACAGAGGAATGGAGGATATACAAAGGAATGGAGGAGAGACAGAGGAGAGACAGGAATGGAGGAGAGAGAGGAATGGAGGATAGACAGAGGAATGGAGGATAGACAGAGGAATGGAGGAGAGACAGAGGAATGGAGGAGAGACAGAGGAATGGAGGAGAGACAGAGGAATGGAGGAGAGTCAGAGGAATGGAGGAGAGACAGAGGAATGGAGGATAGGCAGAGGAATGGAGTAGAGGCAGAGGAATGGAGGAGAGACAGAGGAATGGAGGAGAGACAGAGGAATGAAGGATAGACAGAGGAATGGAGGAGAGACAGAGGAGAGACAGGAATGGAGGAGAGACAGAGGAATGGAGGAGAGAGAGGAATGGAGGATAGACAGAGGAATGGAGGAGAGACAGAGGAATGGAGGAGAGACAGAGGAATGGAGGAGAGACAGAGGAATGGAGGAGAGACAGAGGAATGGAGGAGAGACAGAGGAATGGAGGAGAGACAGAGGAATGGAGGATAGGCAGAGGAATGGAGTAGAGACAGAGGAATGGAGGAGAGACAGAGGAATGGAGGAGAGACAGAGGAATGGAGGAGAGACAGAGGAGAGACAGAGGAATGGAGGATAGACAGAGGAGAGACAGAGGAATGGAGGAGAGACAGAGGAATGGAGGAGAGACAGAGGAATGGAGGAGAGACAGAGGAGAGACAGAGGAATGGAGGATAGACAGAGGAATGTAGGAGAGACAGAGGAATGGAGGAGAGACAGAGGAGAGACAGAGGAGAGACAGAGGAATGGAGGAGAGACAGAGGAGAGACAGAGGAATGGAGGAGAGACAGAGGAATGGAGGAGAGACAGAGGAATGGAGGAGAGACAGAGGAATGGAGGGGAGACAGAGGAATGGAGGAGAGACAGAGGAATGGAGGAGAGACAGAGGAATGGAGGAGAGACAGAGGAATGGAGGAGAGACAGAGGAGAGACAGAGGAGAGACAGAGGAATGGAGGAGAGACAGAGGAGAGACAGAGGAATGGAGGAGAGACAGAGGAATGGAGGAGAGACAGAGGAATGGAGGAGAGACAGAGGAATGGAGGGGAGACAGAGGAATGGAGGAGAGACAGAGGAATGGAGGAGAGACAGAGGAGAGACAGAGGAGAGACAGAGGAGAGACAGAGGAGAGACAGAGGAATGGAGGAGAGACAGAGGAGAGACAGAGGAATGGAGGAGAGACAGAGGAATGGAGGAGAGACAGAGGAATGGAGGAGAGACAGAGGAATGGAGGGGAGACAGAGGAATGGAGGAGAGACAGAGGAATGGAGGAGAGACAGAGGAATGGAGGAGAGACAGAGGAATGGAGGAGAGACAGAGGAATGGAGGAGAGACAGAGGAATGGAGGAGAGAGGGAGGGATCAAATCAAAGGAGAGTTGATTTGTCACGTGCACCGAATACAACCTTACAGTGAAATGCTTACTTACAGGCTCTAACCAACAGTGCACTTTTTAAGTTAAAAATACGCTATTAGGTGAACAGTAGATGAGTAAATAAATAAAAACAACAGTAAAAAAGACAGTGAAAAATAACGGTAGAGAGGCTTTATATAGTAGAGAGGCTTTATACAGTAGAGAGGTTATATACAGTAGAGAGGCTATATACAGTAGAGAGGCTATATACAGTAGAGAGGCTATATACAGTAGAGAGGTTATATACAGTAGAGAGGTTATATACAGTAGAGAGGCTATATACAGTAGAGAGGCTACATACAGTAGAGAGGCTACATACAGTAGAGAGGCTATATACAGTAGAGAGGCTATATACAGTAGAGAGGCTATAGACAGTAGAGAGGCTATATACAGTAGAGAGGCTATATACAGTAGAGAGGCTATATACAGTAGAGAGGCTATATACAGTAGAGAGGCTTTATATAGTAGACAGGCTATATACAGTAGAGAGGTTATATACAGTAGAGAGGCTTTATACAGTAGAGGCTATATACAGTAGAGAGGCTATATACAGTAGAGAGGCTTTATATAGTAGACAGGCTATATACAGTAGAGAGGTTATATACAGTAGAGGCTATATACAGTAGAGAGGCTATAGACAGTAGACAGGCTATATACAGTAGAGAGGCTATATACAGTAGAGAGGCTATATACAGTAGAGATGCTATATAAAGTAGAGAGGCTATATACAGTATCGAGGCTATATACAGTAGAGAGGCTATATACAGTAGAGAGGCTTTATATAGTAGACAGGCTAT
>NC_048587.1:9469202-9521702 GCF_013265735.2 Oncorhynchus mykiss | reverse complement strand
CTCACTACTCAGGCTGAAGTGTCCCCACTTGGTGATGATAAAACTCACTACTCAGGCTGAAGTGTCCCCACTTGGTGATGATGAAACTCACTACTCAGGCTGAAGTGTCCCCACTTGGGGATGAAACTCACGACTCAGCCTGAAGTGTCCCCACTTGGGGATGAAACTCACTGCTCAACCTGCTTGCTAACTACTTTCTAACTATACACTGTACTGCATGATTGCAGCGTGTTTACTAACATTTTAATTTTAGTAGCTACACTGCAGGTCAAAAGTTGAGAATGGTGTTCTGAACCTTTTGACTGGTAGTTTATGTTGACTTGACGTTAGCTAATATGGTGACAAAAATCTAAGCAGTGGGTATCTGTTAGCGGTTATGATATGAAGGTTTGGCTTATTAAGGTTTTTATGCTTGGTCCGAGGCAGCTGATGTGTCGTGCACTGAAGTCCACAAGCGAAGTGAAAAGGTGAGAGGTGGAGAGCGCGTCGATGTGAGGAGGAATTATCCAACAATAAAAGGGATCATGCTGTTTCTTTGTGGCTGCTATGAAAGTGAACTGTGTTTGCGTGTGATCAGGGGTGTATTCATTCCGCCCATTCTGTTGAAAGCCAATTCTTAAACGGAACGAAGCAGGGATAAACATACCTGAATTTGTCCAATAGAAACTCGTTTTTCAATTGTTGAATTAATGATTTACACCCTAGATCAGCTAGATGCAGGCAAGATTGTGCAAGGTGTGATAGCAGGATTACAAGATTATGTTATATTTATGCACCAAATGGTTGTTTTATGAAATAGAGTAAGCTTTTTAGGACTCTCTCTCTCTCTCTCTCTTTCTGAGTTAACTGAGAGGAGGAGTCTTTTTGAAGCTTGGGCTGGCAACTGTTAAAGAGACGGTTACCACTCTAGCTTCCTGCAGTTAGTCTGGACACATGGTTCAAGGGAAATGGGTTTTGCTAGAGATAGCTTGAGCTGACAATGGCTTGGTGATAAAAACCTAAAGTTGGCATTTCCTAGACAAGATGTGGTGTGTGTGTGTGACCCGAGATAGAGATAGTCTGGAAGAGTTAAGAACAACGCCTCGTTGTCTCATCTTCCTGGCATCTGGGAAACTAAAGCCAGGTTGGTGGTAAAACATAATCCTATGTAGATAACCGTGGTGGCTTATGGGAGTTGGAACAAGTCTGACTTAGCGTTTTTTAAGTCCTATATTTTATCGTTATCCGTTAGGCTCTCTCAGTCAGGACTTTTGGGTCGATGGTTTCGTTTTTTTCAATAATTAATTGATATTGAATCAAGATGATTGTTTGAAGAAATGACAAAGTCTCTTTCTCTTGAATAGAAAATTACACCACAAAGGCAGTGTTGAAAATGTCAGTCTGTCACCTTGATTACTCAAAACATTTTCTCGACCTGTGCACCTACAGCTGAAGTCGGAAGTTTACATACAACTTAGCCAAATACATTTAAACTCAGTTTTTCACAATTCCTGACATTTAATCTGAGTAAAAAGTCCCTGTTTTAGGTCAATTAAGGTCACCACTTTATTTTAAGAATGTGAAATGTCCGAATAATTATAGAGAGAATTATTTATTTCAGATGTATTTCTTTCATCACATTCCCAGTGGGTCAGAAGTTTACATATACTCAATTAGTATTTGTTAGCAGTGCCTTTAAATTGTTTAATTTGGGTCAAACGTTTCAGTTAGCTTTCCACAAGCTTCCCACAATAAGTTCCTGAGGTCAGGTTTGTAGGCCTTCTTGCTCACACACGCTTTTTCATCAGACCAGAGGACATTTCTTCAAAAAGTACAATCAATGTCCCCATGTGGAGTTGTAAACCATAGTCTGTCTTTTTATGGCGTTTTTGGAGCAGTGGCTTCCTCCCTGCTGAGCGGCCTTTCAGGTTATGTCTATATAGGACTTGTTTTACTGTGGATATAGATACTTTTGTACCTGTTTCCTCCAGCATCTTCACAAGGTCCTTTGCTGTTGTTCTGGGATTGATTTGCACTTTTCTCACCAAAGTACGTTCATCTCTAGGAGACAGAATATGTCTCCTTCCTGAGTGGTATGACGGCTGCGTGGTCCCATGGTGTTTATACTTGCGTACTATTGTTTGTACAGATGAATGTGTTACCTT
The DNA here is from genome assembly GCF_013265735.2 of Oncorhynchus mykiss. Taxonomy (NCBI): domain Eukaryota; kingdom Metazoa; phylum Chordata; class Actinopteri; order Salmoniformes; family Salmonidae; genus Oncorhynchus; species Oncorhynchus mykiss. Next base: position 9,519,558 of record NC_048587.1, on the reverse strand, counting down.
CAGGCGTTTGGAAATTGCTCTCAAGGTTGAACCAGAATTGTGGAGGTCAACAATTTTTTTCTGAGGTCTTGGCTGATTTCTTTTGATTTTCCCATGACGTCAAGCAAAGAGGCAGTGAGTTTGAAGGTAGGCCTTGAAATACATCCACAGATACACCTCCAATTGACTCAAATTATGTCAATTAGCCTATCAGAAGCTTCTAAAGCCATGACATAATTTTCTGGAATTCTCCAAGCTGTTTAAAGGCACAGTCAACTTGGTGTATGTAAACTTCTGACCCACTGGAATTGTGATACAGTGAATTATAAGTTAAATATTCTGTCTGTAAACAATTGTTGTAAAAATGACTTGTGTCATGCACAAAGTAGATGTCCTAACCGACTTCCCAAAAGTATAGTTTGTTAACACAAAATTTGTGGAGTGGTTGAAAAACGAGTTTTAATGACTCCAACCTAAGTTTATGTAAACTTCCGACTTCAACTGTACTTTGTAAAACTTTCATTCATAGGCTAGATTGGATCAACCTCAAGATAGGTATAGGGAATATTCTAGTATCATGTAGTAGCCTAAAACTATCGATGTGTAGCTAGCTTTCTGTGGCCCAACGTTAAAAAATCGATTCTCGGAATAGTTCTAAAGATCCAATCGCTGATTACTTTGTTTGGTACAACACCACTCATTTTGACATCACCACAAACGTCTTCAACGATGGCAGTCTCATTATAGTTTGAGTCGTCAGGCAATAAGTGTTGCACCTCTCCCTGAGATCTACATGTCCTCTCCCGTTAGGGAAAGGGAGATTAATCTATACAGCATGAAACTGACAGGCATGTCCTCTCCCATTAAGTAAAATTATATTTGTATTTATTACGGATCCCCATTAGCTGCTGTGTGTGTGTGTGTGTGTGTGTGTGCGTGTGCGTGTGCGTGTGCGTGTGCGTGCATGTATATATATGCATGTGTCTGTGCCTTTGTTTGTGTTGCGTCACAGTCCCCGCTGTTCCATAAGGTGTATTTTTATCTGCTTCTACTGCTGCATCAGTTACCTGATGTGGAATAGAGTTCCATGTAGTCATGGCTCTATGTAGTACTGTGGAATAGAGTTCCATGTAGTCATGGCTCTATGTAGTACTGTGGAATAGAGTTCCATGTAGTCATGGCTCTATGTAGTACTGTGGAATAGAGTTCCATGTAGTCATGGCTCTATGTAGTACTGTGGAATAGAGTTCCATGTAGTCATGGCTCTATGTAGTACTGTGGAATAGAGTTCCATGTAGTCATGTCTCTATGTAGTACTGTGGAATAGAGTTCCATGTAGTCATGGCTCTATGTAGTACTTTGGAATAGAGTTCCATGTAGTCATGGCTCTATGTAGTACTGTGGAATAGAGTTCCATGTAGTCATGGCTCTATGTAGTACTGTGGAATAGAGTTCCATGTAGTCATGGCTCTATGTAGTACTGTGGAATAGAGTTCCATGTAGTCATGGCTCTATGTAGTACTGTGGAATAGAGTTCCATGTAGTCATGGCTCTATGTAGTACTGTGTGCCTCCCATGGGCTTGGGGACTGTGAAGAGACCTCTTGTGGCATGTGTTGTGGGGTATGCATGGGTGTCCGAGCTGTGTGCCAGTAGTTTAGACAGACAGATAGGTGCATTCGACATGTCAATCCCTCTCATAAATAAAAGTAGTAATGAAGTCAATCTCTCTTCCACTTTCAGCCAGGATAGATTGACATGCATATTATTAATATTAGCTCTCTGTGTACATTAGAGGGCCAGCCGTGCTGCCCTGTTCTGAGCCAATTGCAAAAAAGTCGTTTTTTGTGGCACCTGACCACACGACTGAACAGTAGTCAAGGTGCCACAAAACTAGAGCCTGTAGGAGCTGCCTTGTTGATAGTGTTGTTAAGAAGGTAGAAACTAGGGCCTGTAGGACCTGCCTTGTTGATAGTGTTGTTAAGAAGGTAGAAACTAGGGCCTGTAGGACCTGCCTGGTTGATAGAGTTGTTAAGAAGGTAGAAACTAGGGCCTGTAGCACCTGCCTGGTTGATAGAGTTGTTAAGAAGGTAGAAACTAGGGCCTGTAGCACCTGCCTGGTTGATAGAGTTGTTAAGAAGGTAGAAACTAGGGCCTGTAGAACCTGCCTGGTTGTTAGTGTTGTTAAGAAGGTAGAAACTAGGGCCTGTAGGATCTGCCTGGTTGATAGAGTTGTTAAGAAGGTAGAAACTAGGGCCTGTAGGACCTGCCTTGTTGATAGTGTTGTTAAGAAGGTAGAAACTAGAGCCTGTAGGACCTGCCTTGTTGATAGTGTTGTTAAGAAGGTAGAAACTAGGGCCTGTAGGACCTGCCTTGTTGATAGTGTTGTTAAGAAGGTAGAAACTAGAGCCTGTAGGACCTGCCTTGTTGATAGTGTTGTTAAGAAGGTAGAAACTAGAGCCTGTAGGACCTGCCTTGTTGATAGTGTTGTTAAGAAGGTAGAAACTAGAGCCTGTAGGACCTGCCTTGTGTATAGTGTTGTTAAGAAGGTAGAAACTAGGGCCTGTAGGACCTGCCTGGTTGATAGAGTTGTTAAGAAGGTAGAAACTAAGTCCTGTAGGACCTGCCTTGTTGATAGTGCTGTTAAGAAGGTAGAAACTAGGGCCTGTAGGACCTGCCTGGTTGATAGAGTTGTTAAGAAGGTAGAAACTAGGGCCTGAAGGACCTGCCTTGTTGATAGTGTTGATAAGAAGGTAGAAACTAGGGCCTGTAGGACCTGCCTTGTTGATAGTGTTGTTAATAAGGTAGAAACTAGGGCCTGTAGGACCTGCCTTGTTGATAGTGTTGTTAAGAAGGTAGAAACTAGGGCCTGTAGGACCTGCCTTGTTGATAGTGTTGATAAGAAGGTAGAAACTAGGGCCTGTAGGACCTGCCTTGTTGATAGTGTTGTTAAGAAGGTAGAAACTAGGGCCTGTAGGACCTGCCTGGTTGATAGAGTTGTTAAGAAGGTAGAAACTAGGGCCTGTAGGACCTGCCTTGTTGATAGTGTTGTTAAGAAGGTAGAAACTAGGGCCTGTAGGACCTGCCTTGTGTATAGTGTTGTTAAGAAGGTAGAAACTAGGGCCTGTAGGACCTGCCTGGTTGATAGAGTTGTTAAGAAGGTAGAAACTAGGGCCTGTAGGACCTGCCTTGTTGATAGTGTTGTTAAGAAGGTAGAAACTAGGGCCTGTAGGACCTGCCTGGTTGATAGTGTTGTTAAGAAGGCTAGAAACTAGGGCCTGTAGGACCTGCCTGGTTGATAGAGTTGTTAAGAAGGTAGAAACTAGGGCCTGTAGGACCTGCCTTGTTGATAGTGTTGTTAAGAAGGTAGAAACTAGGGCCTGTAGGACCTGCCTTGTTGATAGTGTTGTTAAGAAGGTAGAAACTAGGGCCTGTAGGACCTGCCTGGTTGATAGTGTTGTTAAGAAGGCTAGAAACTAGGGCCTGTAGGACCTGCCTGGTTGATAGAGTTGTTAAGAAGGTAGAAACTAGGGCCTGTAGGACCTGCCTGGTTGATAGTGTTGTTAAGAAGGTAGAAACTAGGGCCTGTAGGACCTGACTGGTTGATAGTGTTGTTAAGAAGGTAGAAACTAGGGCCTGTAGGACCTGCCTGGTTGATAGAGTTGTTAAGAAGGTAGAAACTAGGGCCTGTAGGACCTGCCTTGTTGATAGTGTTGTTAAGAAGGTAGAAACTAGGGCCTGTAGGACCTGCCTTGTTGATAGTGTTGTTAAGAAGGTAGAAACTAGGGCCTGTTGGACCTGCCTGGTTGATAGTGTTGTTAAGAAGGCTAGAAACTAGGGCCTGTAGGACCTGCCTGGTTGATAGAGTTGTTAAGAAGGTAGAAACTAGGGCCTGTAGGACCTGCCTGGTTGATAGAGTTGTTAAGAAGGTAGAAACTAGGGCCTGTAGGACCTGCCTGGTTGATAGTGTTGTTAAGAAGGTAGAAACTAGGGCCTGTAGGACCTGCCTTGTTGATAGTGTTGTTAAGAAGGCAGAGCATCACTTTATTATAGACAGACTTCTCCCCATCTTAGCTACTACTTCATCAATATGTTTTGAACATGGCAGTTTAATCATCTCAACTCGCTCAATTTCCACATTATTTATTACCAGATTTAGTTGAGGTTTAGGGTTGAGTGAGTGTTTTGTTCCAAATAGACTGTTTTTAGTTTTAGAAATATTTAGGGCTAACTTGTTCCTTGCCACCCATTCTGAAACTAACTGCAGCTCTTTGTTGAGTGTTGCAGTCATTTCAGTCGCTGTAGTAGCTGTCATGTAATGGTGTTGAGTCATTCACATACATAGACACTCTGGCTTTACTCAAAGTCAGTGGCATGTCGTGAGTAAAAATTGAAAAAAGCAAGGGGCCTAAACATAAATATGAATCTGCAGAGCATGAAACTGACGGGCATGTCCTCTCCCATTAAGTAAAGGGAGATGAATCTGAGGGACATGTCCTCTCCCATTAAGTAAAGGGAGATGAATCAAGATGAATCTGAGGGACATGTCCTCTCCCATTAAGTAAAGGGAGATGAATCTGAGGGACATGTCCTCTCCCATTAAGTAAAGGGAGATGAATCTGAGGGACATGTCCTCTCCCATTAAGTAAAGGGAGATGAATCTGAGGGACATGTCCTCTCCCAATAAGGAAAGGGAGATGAATCTGAGGGACATGTCCTCTCCCATTAAGTAAAGGGAGATGAATCTGAGGGACATGTCCTCTCCCATTAAGTAAAGGGAGATGAATCTGAGGGACATGTCCTCTCCCATTAAGTAAAGGGAGATGAATAGTGCGCTGTGTAGTGTGATGTGTAGTGCGCTGTGTAGTGCGCTGTGTAGTGTGCTGTGTAGTGTGCTGTGTAGTGTGATGTGTAGTGTGATGTGTAGTGTGATGTGTAGTGTGATGTGTAGTGTGCTGTGTAGTGTGATGTGTAGTGCGCTGTGTAGTGTGCTGTGTAGTGTGCTGTGTAGTGTGATGTGTAGTGTGATGTGTAGTGTGATGTGTAGTGTGCTGTGTAGTGTGATGTGTAGTGCGCTGTGTAGTGTGCTGTGTAGTGTGATGTGTAGTGTGCTGTGTAGTGTGCTGTGTAGTGCGCTGTGTAGTGTGCTGTGTAGTGTGTTGTGTAGTGTGCTGTGTAGTGTGATGTGTAGTGTGATGTGTAGTGTGATGTGTAGTGTGATGTGTAGTGTGCTGTGTAGTGTGATGTGTAGTGCGCTGTGCAGTGCGCTGTGTAGTGCGCTGTGTAGTGCGCTGTGTAGTGCGCTGTGTAGTGTGATGTGTAGTGCGCTGTGTAGTGTGATGTGTAGTGTGCTGTGTAGTGCGCTGTGTAGTGCGCTGTGTAGTGCGCTGTGTAGTGCGCTGTGTAGTGTGCTGTGTAGTGCACTGTGCAGTGCGCTGTGTAGTGCGCTGTGTAGTGCGCTGTGTAGTGCGCTGTGTAGTGCGCTGTGTAGTGTGTTGTGTAGGCTATAAGGTGCCGTTTGGGATGCAACCCCTTGAACATATATTGGTTTTGTTATGTGATTTACACACACCAACGATGACCCCATAGGCCTCTATTACACATCTCTCCACCAACCAAGGAATGTGTCCCAAAATGGCACCATATTCCCTATGTAGTGCACTACTTTTAACCACCGGGGTCTAAAGTAGTGCACTATGTTGGGAATAGGGTGTCATTTGGGACAAACCGCCACCCAACTAAATGTTAATCCCAAACGGGTAAACGGATACTAGAAGTACTGATTTGCTAATCGATACTGAGTGTTTCTGTGTCAAAGGCTTTCATTAGAATGGCTCATAAATAATGACTTTAGAAAGAGAAGCCACCGGAACAAAAAATACAATAATGTCCAATAGTGTTGCTGTGTTGTAAAGGGAGTCCCCTTACCCTCGTCTCATCAGCTGGCTCATCTAGTCCTGAGGATATGGAATAACACTACACTGTGAATACATCCCAAACGGCACCCTATTACCTACTGTATATAGTGCACTACTATCGACCAGGGCCCATAAGGCTTTGGCCAAATGTAGTGCACTACGTAGGGAATATGAGGCAATTTGGGACTCACATCGCGCTTTCTGTCACAGGACGGAGAGTTGATCCCCTTAAGAAAGATAATGTATTGAGTTTCAGAGGAGAAGAAATGCAATTGGTTTTTTAATGGAATCTTTAAGTATTAAAATTGCATTTTTCAGTAGATTGTAAACCCGTCTGTTGCTGTCTGAATATAGAAACAAGGAGACAGAGCAGCCTGTGGTGAAATGCTTCTGTACAACATGTTTTCTTGTTTTGAATATATTTTGTCAGCAATCAGTACCGTTATATCAGAGTCGTGATATCAATACCAGGATATCAGTACCATGATATCAGTACCATGATATCAATACCGTTATATCAGAGTCGTGATATCAATACCATGATATCAGTACCATGATATCAGTACCATGATATCAATACCATGATATCAGTACCAGGATATCAGTACCAGGATATCAGTACCATGATATCAGTACCGTTATATCAGAGTCGTGATATCAATACCAGGATATCAGTACCATGATATCAGTACCATGATATCAATACCATGATATCAGTACCAGAATATCAGTACCATGATATCAGTACCATGATATCAGTACCGTTATATCAGTACCATAATATGAGTACCATGATATCAGTACCGTGATAACAGTACCATAATATCAGTACCATGATATCAGTACCATGATAACAGTACCATGATATCAGTACCATAATATCAGTACTGTGATATCAATACCAGGATACCAGTACCATGATATCAGTACCAGATCTATAGTCTACATATTACATGGTGTGTTTGAGTCTATGGAATACATTCTATACTGACCCCCTGGTGTGATTGGGCTCTCCCTCATGCAGACATTTACACGACGCGATCCCAGCGTTCATTATTCATATAGTTTGATGTACACTGAGTGTACAAAACATGACAAACACCTGCTCTTTCCATGACACAGACTGACCAGGTGAGTCCAGGTGAAAGCTATGATCCACTTATTGATGTCACTTGTTAAATCCACTTCAATCAGTGTAGATGAAGGGGAGGAGACGGGTGGTTAAACAAGGATTTTTAAGCCTTGAGACAATTGAGACGTGGATTGTGTGTGTGTGTGTGCTATTCAGACGGTGAATTAGCAAGACATATTTAAATATTTAATGGTATGGTGGTAGGTGCCAGGCGCACCGGTTTGTTTCAAGAACTGCTGTGCTACTGGGTTTACAATTATAAAGTGTTCTCTGTTTACGATTATTTTTAGAATACCGGCTATAAATTGATCTCTGAATGTGCTAAAGTTACCAAACCACTCTGTCCTGTTGCGTTACAATCTGAGGATTCCAGGCATATGTTGTCTTCATGGCAGTGATGTCGGGTTCAACCAGGACTTGATGGACAGTCGGAAGAGCGAATTAAAATTGTAGGAGGGACATCCCAGCATCAAGTGGTGTCAGATTTCACATCCTGCTTCACACAGGCAGAGGAAACATTCTCCTGTGTCCTTGAGAATCAGGGCTACCTCTCAATGCAAGCCATTTCCATCTACAGAGTCCACAGACCAATTTAAACCCGAAAATGTCGGTTGGAACAGTTACCAGAACCACACAGGTTACCAGTTACCAGAACCACACTGGTCCCCTAAACAGGGGACTTTACATCAAAGAGGTTTAATGTTTTGTACACTCAGTGTGTATGCTTCCAAAGGACACTATACCCGTTTTTAGGCATTTCCTTACTAACACAGTGGTGCTGATTGGGTAAGCAGCATCTCCTCTTAGTGTGTAAAACACCAACATGGCCCCCTCCTCCCCGTTCCTCAAAGTTTACAGCAGGGGCACAAGAGACCGCAGCTCCTCATGAATTATTTAGCATTATGTAACAAGGTTTTCCAATGCAGTGACTCAACGACAGTATGGCGTGGGACCTTTCATAGGAGTGTGTGTGTGTGTGTGTGTGTGTGTGTGTGTGTGTGTGTGTGTGTGTGTGTGTGTGTGTGTGTGTGTGTGTGTGTGTGTGTGTGTGTGTGTGTGTGTGTGTGTGTGTGTGTGTGTGTGTGTGTGTGCGTGTGTGCGTGTATGTGTGTGTGTGTGTGTGTGTGTATGGAGTCCATTGCTGAGAACAGTGATATACAGTACCATTGCTCACTATAACAACCCACTTGTGTTGTGAGTTCTGATGAATTTTTTATGGACATATTACAACCTTTCTTCTTCATCATCTGTTTACACAAAGCTGTGAGGCTGCAGGATGATATGAATCAAGCATGGTGAATCCCAACAACACTGAGGCTGCAGAGTGATATGAATCAAACATGGTGAATCCCAACAACACTGAGGCTGCAGAGTGATATGAATCAAACATGGTGAATCCCAACAACACTGAGGCTGCAGAGTGATATGAATCAAACATGGTGAATCCCAACAACACTGAGGCTGCAGAGTGATATGAATCAAACATGGTGAATCCCAACAACACTGTGAGCCTGCAGGGTGATATGAATCAAACATGGTGAATCCCAACAACACTGTGAGCCTGCAGGGTGATATGAATCAAACATGGTGAATCCCAACAACACTGTGAGCCGGCAGGGTGATTGATATGAATCAAACATGGTGAATCCCAACAACACTGTGAGCCTGCAGGGTGATTGATATGAATCAAACATGGTGAATCCCAACAGCACTGTGAGTCTGCAGGGGGATATGAATCATGGTGAAATTTCAGTAGTAAGAGGATAGAAGGTCATCTCCATTGCATTTACACAGGGACAGACTAGAGGGAAGTGGAGTTTTGTCCCAAATGGCATCCTATTCCCTACATAGTGCACCATATAGGGAATACGGTGCCATAGTAGTACACTATATAGGGAATAGGGTGCCATAGTACTGCACGATGTAGTAAATAGGGTGCCATAGTAGTGGACTATGTAGTGAATAGGGTGCCATAGTAGTGCACAATGTAGTGAATAGGGTGCCATAGTAGTTGACTATGTAGTGAATAGGATGCCATTTGGGATGCATGCTTGGTCTTCTTCTTCCTCTGTTTTCTGGACACTTTCAGATGTCATCTGTTGTGACATCGTTCGACATATTGTGATGTTCTGATGGTGTTACAGCTGAATGGAGATAGATGGTAACATATTGTTACAGCTGAATGGAGATAGAGGGTAACATATTGTTACAGCTGAATGGAGATAGAGGGTAACATATTGCTACAGCTGAATGGAGATAGAGGGTAACATATTGCTACAGCTGAATGGAGATAGAGGGTAACATATTGTTACAGCTGAATGGAGATAGAGTGTAACATATTGTGATGTTCTGATGTTCTGATGGTGTTACAGCTGAATGGAGATAGATGGTAACATATTGTTACAGCTGAATGGAGATAGAGGGTAACATATTGTTACAGCTGAATGGAGATAGAGGGTAACATATTGCTACAGCTGAATGGAGATAGAGGGTAACATATTGCTACAGCTGAATGGAGATAGAGGGTAACATATTGTTACAGCTGAATGGAGATAGAGGGTAACATATTGTGATGTTCTGATGGTGTTACAGCTGAATGGAGATAGAGGGTAACATATTGTGATGTTCTGATGGTGTTACAGCTGAATGGAGATAGAGGGTAACATATTGTGATGTTCTGATGGTGTTACAGCTGAATGGAGATAGAGGGTAACATATTGTTACAGCTGAATGGAGATAGAGGGTAACATATTGTTACAGCTGAATGGAGATAGAGGGTAACATATTGTGATGTTCTGATGGTGTTACAGCTGAATGGAGATAGAGGGTAACATATTGTTACAGCTGAATGGAGATAGAGGGTAACATGTTGTGATGTTCTGATGGTGCTACAGCTGAATGGAGATAGAGGGTAACATATTGTTACAGCTGAATGGAGATAGAGGGTAACATATTGTTACAGCTGAATGGGCTGAATGGAGATAGAGGGTAACATATTGTTACAGCTGAATGGAGATAGAGGGTAACATATTGTTACAGCTGAATGGAGATAGAGGGTAACATATTGTTACAGCTGAATGGAGATAGAGGGTAACATATTGTTACAGCTGAATGGGCTGAATGGAGATAGAGGGTAACATATTGTTACAGCTGAATGGAGATAGAGGGTAACATATTGTTACAGCTGAATGGAGATAGAGGGTAACATATTGTTACAGCTGAATGGAGATAGAGGGTAACATATTGTTACAGCTGAATGGAGATAGAGGGTAACATATTGTTACAGCTGAATGGATATAGAGGGTAACATATTGTTACAGCTGAATGGAGTTGGAGGGTAATATATTGTGATGTTCTGATGGTGTTACAGCTGAATGGATATAGAGGGTAACATATTGTTACAGCTGAATGGAAATAGAGGGTAACATATTGCTACAGCTGAATGGAGATAGAGGGTAACATATTGTTACAGCTGAATGGAGATAGAAGGTAACATATTGTTACAGCTGAATGGAGATAGAGGGTAACATATTGCTACAGCTGAATGGAGATAGAGGGTAACATATTGCTACAGCTGAATGGAGATAGAGGGTAACATATTGCTACAGCTGAATGGAGATAGAGGGTAACATATTGTTACAGCTGAATGGAGATAGAGTGTAACATATTGTGATGTTCTGATGTTCTGATGGTGTTACAGCTGAATGGATATAGAGGGTAACATATTGTTACAGCTGAATGGAGATAGAGGGTAACATATTGTTACAGCTGAATGGAGATAGAGGGTAACATATTGTTACAGCTGAATGGGCTGAATGGAGATAGAGGGTAACATATTGTTACAGCTGAATGGAGATAGAGGGTAACATATTGTTACAGCTGAATGGAGATAGAGGGTAACATATTGTTACAGCTGAATGGAGATAGAGGGTAACATATTGTTACAGCTGAATGGGCTGAATGGAGATAGAGGGTAACATATTGTTACAGCTGAATGGAGATAGAGGGTAACATATTGTTACAGCTGAATGGAGATAGAGGGTAACATATTGTTACAGCTGAATGGAGATAGAGGGTAACATATTGTTACAGCTGAATGGAGATAGAGGGTAACATATTGTTACAGCTGAATGGATATAGAGGGTAACATATTGTTACAGCTGAATGGAGATAGAGGGTAACATATTGTGATGTTCTGATGGTGTTACAGCTGAATGGATATAGAGGGTAACATATTGTTACAGCTGAATGGAAATAGAGGGTAACATATTGCTACAGCTGAATGGAGATAGAGGGTAACATATTGTTACAGCTGAATGGAGATAGAAGGTAACATATTGTTACAGCTGAATGGAGATAGAGGGTAACATATTGCTACAGCTGAATGGAGATAGAGGGTAACATATTGCTACAGCTGAATGGAGATAGAGTGTAACATATTGCTACAGCTGAATGGAGATAGAGGGTAACATATTGTTACAGCTGAATGGAGATAGAGTGTAACATATTGTGATGTTCTGATGTTCTGATGGTGTTACAGCTGAATGGATATAGAGGGTAACATATTGTTACAGCTGAATGGAAATAGAGGGTAACATATTGCTACAGCTGAATGGAGATAGAGGGTAACATATTGTTACAGCTGAATGGAGATAGAAGGTAACATATTGTTACAGCTGAATGGATATAGAGGGTAACATATTGTTACAGCTGAATGGAAATAGAGGGTAACATATTGCTACAGCTGAATGGAGATAGAGGGTAACATATTGTTACAGCTGAATGGAGAAAGAAGGTAACATAATGTTACAGCTGAATGGAGATAGAGGGTAACATATTGCTACAGCTGAATGGAGATAGAGGGTAACATATTGTTACAGCTGAATGGAGATAGATGGTAACATATTGTTACAGCTGAATGGAGATAGAGGGTAACATATTGTTACAGCTGAATGGAGATAGAGGGTAACATATTGTTACAGCTGAATGGAGATAGAGGGTAACATATTGTTACAGCTGAATGGAGATAGAGGGTAACATATTGTTACAGCTGAATGGAGATAGAGGGTAACATATTGTTACAGCTGAATGGAGATAGAGGGTAACATATTGTTACAGCTGAATGGAGATAGAGGGTAACATATTGCTACAGCTGAATGGAGATAGAGGGTAACATATTGTTACAGCTGAATGGAGATAGAGGGTAACATATTGTGATGTTCTGAAGGTGCTACAGCTGAATGGAGATAGAGGGTAACATATTGTTACAGCTGAATGGAGATGGAGGGTAACATATTGTTACAGCTGAATGGAGATAGAGGGTAACATATTGTGATGTTCTGAAGGTGCTACAGCTGAATGGAGATAGAGGGTAACATATTGTTACAGCTGAATGGAGATGGAGTGTAACATATTGTTACAGCTGAATGGAGATAGAGGGTAACATATTGTTACAGCTGAATGGAGATAGAGGGTAACATATTGTTACAGCTGAATGGAGATAGAGGGTAACATATTGCTACAGCTGAATGGAGATAGAGGGTAACATATTGTTACAGCTGAATGGAGATAGAGGGTAACATATTGTGATGTTCTGAAGGTGCTACAGCTGAATGGAGATAGAGGGTAACATATTGTTACAGCTGAATGGAGATAGAGGGTAACATATTGTTACAGCTGAATGGAGATAGAGGGTAACATATTGTGATGTTCTGAAGGTGCTACAGCTGAATGGAGATAGAGGGTAACATATTGTTACAGCTGAATGGAGATAGAGGGTAACATATTGTGATGTTCTGATGGTGTTACAGCTGTTCTGATATCCAGAAGTTATTTTCAGTAATAAGAGCCAGCAGCAACAACATTATGTACAAAATAAGTTAAGAAACAATGTGAAAAAAACACTCAAAATAGCACAATTGTCTAGGAGCTTGTGAAATGGCAGCCGTCCCTTCTGGTGCCATTATTACACCAGAAATACAGTCATGCAGGTTTTCACCAGTGGTAGTAGGAAGCTACTACGTTCCTTCAACAAAGAAACAGTAAATGCTTTTTAGAAGGATGAAGTAGTTTAAACCAATCAATCAATCAGTCAATCAGGTAGTTTAAATCAGTCAATCAAGCAATCAATCAGGTTGTTTAAACCAAGCAATCAATCAGGTAGTTTAAATCAATCAAGCAATCAATCAGGTAGTTTAAATCAATCCATCAATTAGGTAGTTTAAACCAATCAATTAGGTAGTTTAAACCAATCAATCAGGTAGTTTAAACCAATCAACCAATCAATCGGGTAGTTTAAACCAATCAATCAGGTAGTTTAAACCAATCAATCAGGTAGTTTAAACCAATCAATCAATCAATCAGGTAGTTTAAACCAATCAATCAATTAGGTAGTTTAAACCAATCAATCAGGTAGTTTAAACCAATCAATCAATCAGGTAGTTTAAACCAATCAATCAATCAGGTAGTTTAAACCAATCAATCAATCAATCAGGTAGTTTAAACCAATCAATCAATCAATCAGGTAGTTTAAACCAATCAATCAATTAGGTAGTTTAAACCAATCAATCAGGTAGTTTAAACCAATCAATCAATCAGGTAGTTTAAACCAATCAATCAATCAGGTAGTTTAAACCAATCAATCAATCAATCAGGTAGTTTAAACCAATCAATCAATCAATCAGGTAGTTTAAACCAATCAATCAGGTAGTTTAAACCAATAAATCAGGTAGTTTAAACCAATCAATCAATCAGGTAGTTTAAACCAATCAATCAGGTAGTTTAAACCAATCAATCAATCAGGTAGTTTAAACCAATCAATCAATCAATCAGGTAGTTTAAACCAATCAATCAATCAATCAGGTAGTTTAAACCAATCAATTAGGTAGTTTAAACCAATCAATCAATCAGGTAGTTTAAACCAATCAATCAATCAGGTAGTTTAAACCAATCAATCAATCAATCAGGTAGTTTAAACCAATCAATCAGGTAGTTTAAACCAATCAATCAGGTAGTTTAAACCAATCAATCAGGTAGTTTAAACCAATTAATCAGGTAGTTCAAACCAATCAATCAGGTAGTTTAAACCAATCAATCAGGTAGTTCAAACCCTTTTTAAACTTTGATGATCTTTTCTAAAAGGAAGTTTCTGGCTTCCAGAGAAGTAGATGAATAACATATGTCTGAGACTCTATACGTCGTAGACAGCACTCAGAGCTGGTGTCCCTATGGGCTCTGGTCAAATGTAATGCACTATATAGGGAACAGGGTTACCGTGGCTACTACCCATCACTCCGACCAACTGACGTTTCTTATTGACCATCAGTCTGGACTAGCCTTCCTCCCTGATGATTTCTACAATGGGAACACATTCCGACCGTTCTGATTGGTCCTAGAAACCGATGGGTTGGACCAGCGCTGGCGTATATATATATTATGACGTCATCAACTTTGATTCTCTGATTGGTTAGAGTCCATCCAATCGCTGATTGATTATTTTTGATAATTTTTTTAATTGTACAATGCCCCTCATATGGAAATTCACAGAAACGACTTCGAGGATGGCAGTTTCAGACAGAATGTATATAGAGATCGATAGAACGGTGGAATTAAATTCAGGGTGAGTTGTCAGCCGATAATAGGCGAACCATTTGGGAGGCTGCCATAGTATTCTATGAGCCTTTACCTCTCCGTTTCCAGTCCTGACTGAGGAGGAGGTTTCCACACGTCCATTTAAGTTAGAGTGATTGTTTGGAGATAAACAGTTTGTGCAGTTGGGGAGAATCTACTAGCCAGGACTCGTTCTTTTGAGGATATCTCTTTTTTATGAGACCTGCAAAGTATAGACCAAATCCATTACAGGGAGTCTCTCTCCGTTCAAGACACCTGCTAAGAACACACCAAATTCCTTACAGGGAGTCTCTGTTCAGGATACCTGCTAAGAACACACCAAATTCCTTACAGGGAGTCTCTGTTCAGGATACCTGCTAAGAACACACCAAATTCCTTACAGGGAGTCTCTGTTCAGGATACCTGCTAAGAACACACCAAATTCCTTACAGGGAGACTCTCTCTGTTCAAGAGACCTGCTAAGAACACACCATTCCCTGACAGGGAGGCTCTCTCTGTTTAGGGGACCAGCCAAGAACACACCAAATCCCTTACAGGGAGCCATGCCATAATGATGTGCAGCTATCTGATCGTTGAGTAAGAGTCAGCCATGTGCTCTACCCTTCCAGTCTCCAAAGTGCCCTTTAGGGTGGTGGTATAATTTCCCCCCAAAATCGTTGTCAAGTCCCCCCAATATTAACAATACTGCCACAGCAGCATAACATTAGATTAACAACATTTGATTTAGCCTACATCATCATCATTATTCAGTCTGGTTGGCTGATATGTCTGGGAGACAGAAAGACATCGGTCTGGTTGGCTGATATGTTCAGCAGAGAGACAGAAAGACATCGGTCTGGTTGACTGATATGTTCAGCAGAGAGACACAGAAAGACGTCGGTCTGGTTGACTGATATGTTCAGCAGAGAGACAGAAAGACATCGGTCTGGTTGGCTGATATGTTCAGCAGAGAGACACAGAAAGACATCGGTCTGGTTGGCTGATATGTTCAGCAGAGAGACACAGAAAGACATCGGTCTGGTTGACTGATATGTTCAGCAGAGAGAGACAGAAATACAGAGATGTAAATCCCAATCAGTAAAAGAAATGGAGCTGGCTAACTAGCACATTTACATCAAATAAAATCACATTTTAATGGTCACATTCACATGGTTAGCAGATGTTATTGGTCACATGGTTAGCAGATGTTATTGGTCACATGGTTAGCAGATGTTATTGGTCACATGGTTAGCAGATGTTATTGGTCACATACACATGGTTAGCAGATGTTATTGGTCACATACACATGGTTAGCAGATGTTATTGGTCACATACACATGGTTAGCAGATGTTATTGGTCACATGGTTAGCAGATGTTATTGGTCACATACACATGGTTAGCAGATGTTATTGGTCACATACACATGGTTAGCAGATGTTATTGGTCACATACACATGGTTAGCAGATGTTATTGGTCACATACACATGGTTAGCAGATGTTATTGGTCACATACACATGGTTAGCAGATGTTATTGGTCACATACACATGGTTAGCAGATGTTATTGGTCACATACACATGGTTAGCAGATGTTATTGGTCACATACACATGGTTAGCAGATGTTATTGGTCACATACACATGGTTAGCAGATGTTATTGGTCACATACACATGGTTAGCAGATGTTATTGGTCACATGCACATGGTTAGCAGATGTTATTGGTCACATACACATGGTTAGCAGATGTTATTGGTCACATGCACATGGTTAGCAGATGTTATTGGTCACATACCCATGGTTAGCAGATGTTATTGGTCACATACACATGGTTAGCAGATGTTATTGGTCACATACACATGGTTAGCAGATGTTATTGGTCACATACACATGGTTAGCAGATGTTATTGGTCACATACACATGGTTAGCAGATGTTATTGGTCACATACACATGGTTAGCAGATGTTATTGGTCACATACACATGGTTAGCAGATGTTATTGGTCACATACACATGGTTAGCAGATGTTATTGGTCACATACACATGGCTAGCAGATGTTATTGGTCACATACACATGGTTAGCAGATGTTATTGGTCACATTCACATGTTTAGCAGATGTTATTGGTCACATTCACATGTTTAGCAGATGTTATTGGTCACATTCACATGTTTTGCAGATGTTATTGTTCACATTCACATGGTTAGCAGATGTTATTGGTCACATTCACATGGTTAGTAGATGTTATTGGTCACATTCACATGGTTAGCAGATGTTATTGGTCACATTCACATGGTTAGCAGATGTTATTGGTCACATGTTTAGCAGATGTTATTGTTCACATTCACATGGTTAGCAGATGTTATTGGTCACATTCACATGGTTAGCAGATGTTATTGGTCACATTCACATGGTTAGCAGATGTTATTGGTCACATTCACATGGTTAGCAGATGTTATTGGTCACATGTTTAGCAGATGTTATTGTTCACATTCACATGGTTAGCAGATGTTATTGGTCACATTCACATGGTTAGCAGATGTTATTGTTCACATTCACATGGTTAGCAGATGTTATTGGTCACATTCACATGGTTAGCAGATGTTATTGGTCACATACACATGGTTAGCAGATGTTATTGGTCACATTCACATGGTTAGCAGATGTTATTGGTCACATACACATGGTTAGCAGATGTTATTGGTCACATACACATGGTTAGCAGATGTTATTGGTCACATACACATGGTTAGCAGATGTTATTGGTCACATTCACATGGTTAGCAGATGTTATTGGTCACATACACATGGTTAGCAGATGTTATTGGTCACATACACATGGTTAGCAGATGTTATTGGTCACATACACATGGTTAGCAGATGTTATTGGTCACATACACATGGTTAGCAGATGTTATTGGTTACATTCACATGGTTAGCAGATGTTATTGGTCACATTCACATGGTTAGCAGATGTTATTGGTCACATACACATGGTTAGCAGATGTTATTGGTCACATACACATGGTTAGCAGATGTTATTGGTCACATTCACATGGTTAGCAGATGTTATTGGTCACATACACATGGTTAGCAGATGTTATTGGTCACATACACATGGTTAGTAGATGTTATTGGTCACATTCACATGGTTAGCAGATGTTATTGGTCACATTCACATGGTTAGCAGATGTTATTGGTCACATTCACATGGTTAGCAGATGTTATTGGTCACATTCACATGGTTAGCAGATGTTATTGGTCACATTCACATGGTTAGCAGATGTTATTGGTCACATTCACATGGTTAGCAGATGTTATTGGTCACATTCACATGGTTAGCAGATGTTATTGGTCACATTCACATGGTTAGCAGATGTTATTGGTCACATTCACATGGTTAGCAGATGTTATTGGTCACATTCACATGGTTAGCAGATGTTATTGGTCACATACACATGGTTAGCAGATGTTATTGGTCACATACACATGGTTAGCAGATGTTATTGGTCACATATACATGGTTAGCAGATGTTATTGGTCACATTCACATGGTTAGCAGATGTTATTGGTCACATACAAATCAAATCAAATCAAATCAATTTTTATTTGTCACATACACATGGTTAGCAGATGTTAATGCGAGTGTAGCGAAATGCTTGTGCTTCTAGTTCCGACAATGCAGTAATAACAAGTAATCTAACTAACAATTCCAAAACTACTGTCTTGTACACAGTGTAAGGGGATAAAGAATATGTACATAAGGATATATGAATGAGTGATGGTACAGAGCAGCATAGGCAAGATACAGTAGATGGTATCGGGTACAGTATGTACAAATGAGATGAGTATGTAAACAAAGTGGCATAGTATAGTATAAAGTGGCTAGTGATACATGTATTACATAAGGATACCGTCGATGATATAGAGTACAGTATATACGTATGCATATGAGATGAATAATGTAGGGTAAGTAACATTTATATAAGGTAGCATTGTTTAAAGTGGCTAGTGATATATTTACATCATTTCCCATCAATTCCCATTATTAAAGTGGCTGGAGTTGAGTCAGTGTCAGTGTGTTGGCAGCAGCCACTCAGTGTTAGTGGTGGCTGTTTAACAGTCTGATGGCCTTGAGATAGAAGCTGTTTTTCAGTCTCTCGGTCCCAGCTTTGATGCACCTGTACTGACCTCGCCTTCTGGATGATAGCGGGGTGAACAGGCAGTGGCTCGGGTGGTTGATGTCCTTGATGATCTTTATGGCCTTCCTGTGACATCGGGTGGTGTAGGTGTCCTGGAGGGCAGGTAGTTTGCCCCCGGTGATGCGTTGTGCAGACCTCACTACCCTCTGGAGAGCCTTACGGTTGAGGGCGGTGCAGTTGCCATACCAGGCGGTGATACAGCCCGCCAGGATGCTCTCGATTGTGCATCTGTAGAAGTTTGTGAGTGCTTTTGGTGACAAGCCGAATTTCTTCAGCCTCCTGAGGTTGAAGAGGCGCTGCTGCGCCTTCTTCACGATGCTGTCTGTGTGAGTGGACCAATTCAGTTTATCTGTGATGTGTATGCCGAGGAACTTAAAACTTGCTACCCTCTCCACTACTGTTCCATCGATGTGGATAGGGGGGTGTTCCCTCTGCTGTTTCCTGAAGTCCACAATCATCTCCTTAGTTTTGTTGACGTTGAGTGTGAGGTTGTTTTCCTGACACCACACTCCGAGGGCCCTCACCTCCTCCCTGTAGGCCGTCTCATCGTTGTTGGTAATCAAGCCTACCACTGTTGTGTCGTCCGCAAACTTGATGATTGAGTTGGAGGCGTGCGTGGCCACGCAGTCGTGGGTGAACAGGGAGTACAGGAGAGGGCTCAGAACGCAACCTTGTGGGGCCCCAGTGTTGAGGATCAGCGGGGAGGAGATGTTGTTGCCTACCCTCACCACCTGGGGGCGGCCCGTCAGGAAGTCCAGTACCCAGTTGCACAGGGCGGGGTCGAGACCCAGGGTCTCGAGCTTGATGACGAGCTTGGAGGGTACTATGGTGTTGAATGCCGAGCTGTAGTCGATGAACAGCATTCTCACATAGGTATTCCTCTTGTCCAGATGGGTTAGGGCAGTGTGCAGTGTGGTTGAGATTGCATCGTCTGTGGACCTATTTGGGCGGTAAGCAAATTGGAGTGGGTCTAGGGTGTCAGGTAGGGTGGAGGTGATATGGTCCTTGACTAGTCTCTCAAAGCACTTCATGATGACGGATGTGAGTGCTACGGGGCGGTAGTCATTTAGCTCAGTTACCTTAGCTTTCTTGGGAACAGGAACAATGGTGGCCCTCTTGAAGCATGTGGGAACAGCAGACTGGTATAGGGATTGATTGAATATGTCCGTAAACACACCGGCCAGCTGGTCTGCGCATACTCTGAGGGCGCGGCTGGGGATGCCATCTGGGCCTGCAGCCTTGCGAGGGTTAACACGTTTAAATGTCTTACTCACCTCGGCTGCAGTGAAGGAGAGACCGCATGTTTTCGTTGCAGGCCGTGTCAGTGGCACTGTATTGTCCTCAAAGCGGGCAAAAAAGTTATTTAGTCTGCCTGGGAGCAAGACATCCTGGTCCGTGACTGGGCTGGGTTTCTTCCTGTAGTCCGTGATTGACTGTAGACCCTGCCACATGCCTCTTGTGTCTGAGCCGTTGAATTGAGATTCTACTTTGTCTCTGTACTGGCGCTTAGCTTGTTTGATAGCCTTGCGGAGGGAATAGCTGCACTGTTTGTATTCGGTCATGTTACCAGACACCTTGCCCTGATTAAAAGCAGTGGTTCGCGCTTTCAGTTTCACACGAATGCTGCCATCAATCCACGGTTTCTGGTTAGGGAATGTTTTAATCGTTGCTATGGGAACGACATCTTCAACGCACGTTCTAATGAACTCGCACACCGAATCAGCGTATTCGTCAATGTTGTTATCTGACGCAATACGAAACATCTCCCAGTCCACGTGATGGAAGCAGTCTTGGAGTGTGGAGTCAGCTTGGTCGGACCAGCGTTGGACAGACCTCAGCGTGGGAGCCTCTTGTTTTAGTTTCTGTCTGTAGGCAGGGATCAACAAAATGGAGTCGTGGTCAGCTTTTCCGAAAGGGGGGCGGGGCAGGGCCTTATATGCGTCGCGGAAGTTAGAGTAACAATGGTCCAAGGTCTTTCCTTCCCTGGTTGCGCAATCGATATGCTGATAAAATTTGGGGAGTCTTGTTTTCAGATTAGCCTTGTTAAAATCCCCAGCTACAATGAATGCAGCCTCCGGATAAATTGTTTCCAGTTTGCAGAGAGTTAAATAAAGTTCGTTCAGAGCCATCGATGTGTCTGCTTGGGGGGGGATATATACGGCTGTGATTATAATCGAAGAGAATTCTCTTGGTAGATAATGCGGTCTACACATGGTTAGCAGATGTTATTGGTCACATACACATGGTTAGCTGATGTTATTGGTCACATACACATGGTTAGCAGATGTTATTGGTCACATACACATGGTTAGCAGATGTTCTTGGTCACATACACATGGTTAGCAGATGTTATTGGTCACATACACATGGTTAGCAGATGTTATTGGTCACATATACATGGTTAGCAGATGTTATTGGTCACATTCACATGGTTAGCAGATGTTATTGGTCACATACACATGGTTAGCAGATGTTATTGGTCACATACACATGGTTAGCAGATGTTCTTGGTCACATACACATGGTTAGCAGATGTTATTGGTCACATACACATGGTTAGCAGATGTTATTGGTCACATTCACATGGTTAGCAGATGTTATTGGTCACATTCACATGGTTAGCAGATGTTATTGTTCACATTCACATGGTTAGCAGATGTTATTGGTCACATTCACATGGTTAGCAGATGTTTTTGGTCACATACACATGGTTAGCAGATGTTATTGGTCACATTCACATGGTTAGCAGATGTTATTGGTCACATTCACATGGTTAGCAGATGTTATTGGTCACATTCACATGGTTAGCAGATGTTATTGGTCACATTCACATGGTTAGCAGATGTTATTGGTCACATTCACATGGTTAGCAGATGTTATTGGTCACATTCACATGGTTAGCAGATGTTATTGGTCACATTCACATGGTTAGCAGATGTTATTGGTCACATTCACATGGTTAGCAGATGTTATTGGTCACATGCACATGGTTAGCAGATGTTCTTGGTCACATACACATGGTTAGCAGATGTTATTGGTCACATACACATGGTTAGCAGATGTTATTGGTCACATGCACATGGTTAGCAGATGTTCTTGGTCACATACACATGGTTAGCAGATGTTATTGGTCACATACACATGGTTAGCAGATGTTATTGGTCACATATACATGGTTAGCAGATGTTATTGGTCACATTCACATGGTTAGCAGATGTTATTGGTCACATACACATGGTTAGCAGATGTTATTGGTCACATACACATGGTTAGCAGATGTTATTGGTCACATACACATGGGTAGCAGATGTTATTGGTCACATACACATGGTTAGCAGATGTTATTGCGAGTTGTATTGAAATGCCTGTGCTTCTAGTTTCCGACAGTGCACTAACATCTAACGATTTCACAACATATTCCCAATGCACACACATCTAAAGTAAAGGAAGGGAATTAAGAATATATAAAATATGGACGATCAATGTCAGAGCGGCACAGACTAAGATACAGTAGAATAGAATAGAGTACAGTATATACGTATGAGATGAGTGCAATTTATGCGATATATGTAAATAAATGATTAAAGTGAACATTATTAAAGTGACTAGTGTTCCCTTTATTAAATCATCAATCATCAACATCAATGATCAACTGACAGCCCCACCCTCTTTCCTGATGTCAATCACGTCTATAGGAGGCACTGTAAATAGCTTGCCCCTCCCTCTTTCATGATGTCAATCACGTCTATAGGAGGCACTGTAAATAGCTTGCCCCGCCCTCTTTCCTGATGTCAATCATGTCTATGGGAGGCACTGTAACTAACTTGCCCCGCCCTCTTTCCTGATGTCAATCATGTCTACGGGAGGCACTGTAACTAGCTTGCCCCGCCCTCTTTCCTGATGTCAATCATGTCTATGGGAGGCACTGTAACTAGCTTGCCCCACCCTCTTTCCTGATGTCAATCATGTCTATAGGAGGCACTGTAACTAGCTTGCCCCGCCCTCTTTCCTGATGTCAATCATGTCTATGGGAGGCACTGTAACTAGCTTGCCCCTCCCTCTTTCCTGATGTCAATCATGTCTATGGGAGGCACTGTAACTAGCTTGCCCCGCCCTCTTTCCTGATGTCAATCATGTCTATGGGAGGCACTGTAACTAGCTTGCCCCGCCCTCTTTCCTGATGTCAATCATGTCTATGGGAGGCACTGTAACTAGCTTGCCCCGCCCTCTTTCCTGATGTCAATCACGTCTATAGGAGGCACTGTAACTAGCTTGCCCCGCCCTCTTTCCTGATGTCAATCATGTCTATGGGAGGCACTGTAACTAGCTTGCCCCGCCCTCTTTCCTGACGTCAATCACGTCTATAGGAGGCACTGTAACTAGCTTGCCCCGCCCTCTTTCCTGATGTCAATCATGTCTATGGGAGGCACTGTAACTAGCTTGCCCCACCCTCTTTCCTGATGTCAGTCATGTCTATAGGAGGCACTGTAACTAGCTTGCCCCACCCTCTTTCCTGATGTCAATCACATCTATGGTACTAGCTTGCCTACAGTTTCTGATGATGAGTGAGTGTGTTGTTGCAGAACTACATGCCAAATATACAGTATATACATACAGCTGAAGTCTGAAGTTTACATACACCTGAGCCATGTACATTTAAACTCAGTTTTTCACATTTAATCCTAGTAAAAAGTCCCTGTTTTAGGTCAGTTAGGATCAACACTTTATTTTAATCCAGTTTAGAATAAGGCTGTAACGTAAAACAATGTGGGAAAAGTCAAGGGGTCTGAATAGTTTCCAAAGGCCCTGTATGTGATTACTGTATGTCCATACAATCAATGCCAGCTGATTCATGATTTAGACTGGCTGAGAAACGCTGTCTGCCTGCCTGTCTGTCTGTCTGTCTGTCTGTCTGTCTGTCTGTCTGTCTGTCTGTCTGTCTGTCTGTCTGTCTGTCTGTCTGTCTGCCTGCCTGCCTGCCTGCCTGCCTGCCTGCCTGCCTACCTGTCTGTCTGTCTGTCTGTCTGTCTGCCTGCCTGTCTGCCTGCCTGCCTGTCTGTCTGTCTCGTCCCGACTCCCAACACTTTCATTACTATGGGACAGCTGGAGATTGAAGTAGAAGTTTGAAACAATGTTGTAAATGTCAGAGCGATAGACAGCAACGTTTAAACAAATCTCCACTGTTGAAAACTATATGTTAGTCTAAAATACATGTGAGATAATACCTAGATGCTTTTCATAGTGGAGATCAAGTTGATCAATTGCCTGGCTGGGCTGATGAGACAGTGGATTGGGCTGATGAGACAGTGGATTGGGCTGATGAGACAGTGGATTGGGCTGATGAGACAGTGGATTGGGCTGATGAGACAGTGGATTGGGCTGATGAGACAGTGGATTGGGCTGATGAGACAGTGGATAGGGCTGATGAGACAGTGGATTGGGCTGATGAGACAGTGGATTGGGCTGATGAGACAGTGGATTGGGCTGATGAGACAGTGGATAGGGCTGATGAGACAGTGGATAGGGCTGATGAGACAGTGGATTGCGCAGTCAGATGGAACAGAGTAAATAGGCATTTTAACGTCATAAATTAGCCTGTGGTAACTTGTGGAATAGACACCGGCTGGAATACAGTTTTAACCAATCAGCATTCAGGATTAGACTCACCCATTGTATGACGTGGGAAAGATATCATCCTGCCAATAGAGGAAGAGAGATATTTCATTCACATGATTAGATGAGACACATGATGATACTTTTCAGAAATCAATCAACCTCTGTCTCTGTCTGTTACAATACTACTATACCTCTGTCTCTGTCTCTGTCTGTTTCAATACTACTATACCTCTGTCTATGTCTGTTACAGTACTACTATACCTCTGTCTCTGTCTGTTACAATACTACTATACCTCTGTCTCTGTCTGTTACAATACTACTATACCTCTGTCTCTGTCTCTGTCTGTTTCAATACTACTATACCTCTGTATCTGTCTCTGTCTGTTTCAATACTACTATACCTCTGTCTCTGTCTGTTACAATACTACTATACCTCTGTCTCTGTCTCTGTCTGTTTCAATACTACTATACCTCTGTCTCTGTCTGTTTCAATACTACTATACCTCTGTCTCTGTCTCTGTCTGTTACAATACTACTATACCTCTGTCTCTGTCTGTTACAATACTACTATACCTTTGTCTCTGTCTGTTACAATACTACTATACCTCTGTCTCTGTCTCTGTCTGTTTCAATACTACTATACCTCTGTCTCTGTCTCTGTCTGTTACAATACCTCTGTCTCTGTCTGTTTCAACACTACTATACCTCTGTCTCTGTCTGTTACAATACTACTATACCTCTGTCTCTGTCTGTTTCAATACTACTATACCTCTGTCTCTGTCTCTGTCTGTTACAATACTACTATACCTCTGTCTCTGTCTCTGTCTGTTACAATACTACTATACCTCTGTCTCTGTCTGTTCCAATACTACTATACCTCTGTCTCTGTCTGTCTCTGTCTTTCTCAGTGGGTGACTTGCTTGTCATAGGAGTGAATTGGACCTCTGAATGGCAGATCCTATCACTATAACACTTATAAGCCTCTGAAATCTCACGCTAAAACATTGACTTTAGGAGATCTATTTCAAGTCGTTCCCCCGTCATGAACCAACCGTGAACCCTCTCTGGGAAATGGGAAAGATCTTTCCTATTTCAGAATAAGTGATTCCAGATGTTGAGCCTTGAAAGCAGTTTCTTACTTGACTGATCACATACTAAAGACAATCACTATGCAGGTCCCCTATAATCTCTCACTCCAGACCTCGTGGTGCAAAATACCAGATGACACTAAGTTACAGATGAACACAATCAATACAAGATGTGCTGATGAGTGTTATGGACAAACAGGAGACCAGGCTACTTTACTCAACAAGGTGATCAGTAGGAAAAGGGGAGAAACCTAAAAAGTGTCTTCCGCATTTAACCCAAACCCCTCTAAATCAGAGGTGCCGGGGGGGGGACTGCCTTAATGGACATCCACGTCTCCAGTGCCCGGGGAACAGTGGGTTAACTGCCTTGTTCAGGGGCAGAACAACCGATTTTACCTTGTCATCTCGGGGCTCTGCCCCAGCAACCTTTCATGTACTGGCTAAACGCTCTAACCACTAGGCTACCTGCTCTAACCACTAGACTACCTGGTTCTAACCACTAGGCTACCTGGCTCTAACCACTAGGTTACCTGGTTCTAACCACTAGGTTACCTGGCTCTAACCACTAGGTTACCTGGTTCTAACCACTAGGCTACCTGGCTCTAACCACTAGGTTACCTGGTTCAAACCACTAGGCTACCTGGCTCTAACCACTAGGTTACCTGGCTCTAACCACTAGGCTACCTGCTCTAACCACTAGGTTACCTGGTTCTAACCACCAGGCTACCTGCTCTAACCACTAGGCTACCTGGCTCTAACCACTAGGCTACCTGGCCCTAACCACTAGGTTACCTGGTTCTAACCACCAGGCTACCTGGCTCTAACCACTAGACTACCTGGCTCTAACCACTAGGCTACCTGGCTCTAACCACTAGGCTACCTGGCTCTAACCACTAGGCTAGTAATGAGCCAGCTCCATGTTTACTGCACAGACTAGGTTACCTGGGTTTAAATGACAAATCCATCCCATCAAATTTTACATATTCAGAGTAGCATTTACCTGTCTCTCCGCAGTGATATATCTACAGTCCGTTAAACACGGATAGAGAAATAACCAAAGTATCTGCAGAGAGAAATTACCAACGTATCTTTGCTCTTTAATAATTGAATCTCATCAAGACTGGAGCTACAGTACTCTCCTCACAGTATAACAATCTGAGGGGTGAACACAGCGGCACAGAAACTCTTGAAGTATTAATGAGTTACAGTCTTCTGATGGTGCGGTCTCGAGGGCAGAGAGTGAGAACCGTTCTCCAGTGGAACACAGTAATAGATAGAGCGAAGACTTCAGCTGGTGGTGAGAAGAGAACAAGTGGTCCTCTCCTCTCCTCTCCCTCTCCTCTCCTCTCCTCTCCTCTCCTCTCCTCTCCTCTTCTCCTCCTCTCCTCTCCTCTCCTCTCCTCTCCTCTCCTCTCCTCTCCTCTTCTCTCCTTTTCTCTAAAATCTGTTGGGTCAGACTGGGGAGTCACAGGGGTATCAGGAACTCACACTGAAGACAGGCTGTGTAATGTGACACATACTCACTCACATCAGCCCTCAATGCAGATGAATTTAGGAGCCAGTCCCAAATGGCACCCCGTTATGGCCACCAGAGCACCCTATCGGCCCTGGTCAAAAGTAGTGTATTATATAGGGAATAGGGTGCCGTTTGGGGATGCGGTTTTAGAGGAGCAATCTATCGCCTGCCAGAAGAGACACTCCAAGAAAATGACTCAGATGGGAAGGATGACGAGCTGTAGGGATTTCAAAAAGCTAAAGCACCTTTTCTAAATAGAGTAAAGAAAAATCACAAAGTTGGCAAAGTCTATTTTCATCAACTGTTGAAAGGGAGATTAAGTGCAGAATATGAAAAGACTGAAACGGGAGAATATCCTCGATAGAACGTCAAACGTGCTCCACCGACTGACTGGGAATATACAGTATATTGTCTGTTACAGAATAAAAGATCAATTCTGCATTTTTTTTCATTTCATTTTTTTCCCCCTTCCTATGTTACAGTTATAGCTGTGTAGGATACAGATGAAACTGTGTGTTAACTGACCTGGGGTTTATATCACACTGAGAAATAGCCTGATATTTCACCATAATATGCATGTTTCTATGAGACTTCTCCTCAAAAGCTGTTGAAACAATAGCAATAAGGTCAAGTCTATTTATGTTCTCTCTTTGCACGAACATAGTACCTGGACTAAAGTGCCTGCTCAGATTACGGCATGGCTCTTCCTCAACGATCAGTCAGCTAGCTAGCACCTCACCCACCTGGAAAAATACATTCCTTTCATCATTTATATCTCAAAATTCCCCAAAAATTCCATAAAGTCAAATGCCTAGCGAAAATACAGATACAGTTGAAGTGGGAAGTTTACATAAACTTAGGTTAGAGTCATTAAAACTCCCTTTTCAACCACTCCACAAATTTCTTGTTAACAAACTAAAGTTTTGGCAAGTAGGTTAGGACATCTACTTTGTGCATGACACAAGTCATTTTTCTAACAATTATTTACAGAGAGATTATTTCACTTATAATTCACTGTATCACAATTCCAGTGGGTCAGAAGTTTACATACACTAAGTTGACTGTGCCTTTAAACAGCTTGGAAAATTCCCGAAAATAATGTAATGGCTTTATTAAGCTTCTGATAGGCTAATTGACATCATTTGAGTCAATTGGAGGTGTACCTGTGGATGTATTTCAAGGCCTACCTTCAATCTCAGTGTCTCTTTGCTTGACATCATGGGAAAATCAAAAGAAATCAGCCAAGACCTAAGAATTTTTTTTGTAGACCTCCACAAGTCTGGTCCATCCTTGGGCGCAATTTCCAAATGCCTGAAGGTACCACGTTCATCTGTGTAAACAATAGTACGCAAGTGTAAACACCATGGGACCACACAGACATCACACCGCTCTGGAAGGAGATGCATTCTGTCTCCTAGAGATGAACGTACTTTGGTGCGAAAAGTGCAAATCAATCCCAGAACAACAACAAACGACCTGCTGGAGAACATGCTGGAGTGAAGATGCTGAAGGAAACAGGTACTAAAGTATATATATCCACAGTAAAACTAGTCCTATATCGACATAACCTGAAAGGCCACTCAGCAAGGAAGAAGCCACTTCTCCAAAACCACCATACAAAAGCCAGACTACGGTTTGCAACTGCACATGGGGACAAAGATCGTACTTTTTGGAGAAATGTCCTCTGGTCTGATGAAACAAAAATAGAACTGTTTGTCCAAAATGACCATCATTATGTTTGGAGGAAAAAGGGGAAGGCTTGCAAGCCAAAGAACACCATCCTAACCGTGAAGCATGGGGGTGGCAGCACCATGTTGTGGGGGTGCTTTGCTTCAGGAGGGACTGGTGCACTTCTCAAAATAGCATTGCATCATGAGGGAGGAAAATTATGTGGATATATTGAAGCAACATCTCAAGACATCAGTCGGGAAGTTAAAGCTTGGTTGCAAATGGGTCTTCCAAATGGACAATGACCCCAAGCATACTTCCAAAGATGCTGCAAAATGGAGTAAGTACAACAAAGTCAAGGTATTGGAGTGGCCATCACAAAGCCCTGACCTAAATTCTACAGAAAAGTTGTGGAAAGAACTGAAAAAGTGTGTGCAAGCAAGGAGGCCTACAAACCTAACTCAGTTACACCAGCTCTGTCAAGAGGATTGGCAAAAATTCACCCAACTTATTGTGGGAAGCTTGTGGAAAGCTACCCAAAACGTTTGACCCAAGTTAAACGATTTAAAGGCAATGCTACCAAATACTAATTGAGTGTATGTAAACTTCTGACCCACTGGGACTGTGATGAAAGAAATAAAAGCTGAAATAAATAATTCTCTACTATTATTCTGAAATTTCACATTCTTAAAAAACATTTTTTTCCTCATCAATTCACACACAATACCCCATAATAACAAAGCAAAAATGTCTTGGTTTTTGCTCTGACATGCACTGTCAACTGTGGGACCTTAAATAGACATGTGTGTGCCTTTCCAAATCATGTCCAATCAATTGAATGTACCACAGGTGGACTCCAATCAAGTTGTAGAAACATCTAAAGAATGAACAATGGACACAGGATGCACCTGAGTCTAATAGCAAAGGGTCTGAATACTTATGAAAATAAGGTATTTCTGTTTTTTATTTTGAATACATTTGCAAACATTTCTAAAAACCTGTTTTCGGTTCCTCCTTATGGGGTAGTGTGTGTAGATTGCTGAGGATCTTTATTAATTTGAACTATTTTAGAATAAGGCTTTGTCGTGGAAATATCCTGTATTACCAAATCATGAGAGAGCAAACCACACACAAGTCAGAGATATCATAAAGTCCATCTTTAATTATATGAGCTTCACCATAGCCCTGTGACTCTCAGATCAATTCAGTGTCCATTAATTAATTATCTGAGAGTGCTTACAAATCAGTTCCTAGTATAATTTATAGCCAAGACACACATAGCCAGACAGCATTGGCTACAAATTATCCTTCAGTTTGGTCTCCTAAACCAAAGTTCCTATCTCGTTCTTGGTACCACTTAGAACCAAAACATTACCTCATCCAATGGCATATATCAATTGTCTGTTTCTAGATACTCTCATAAAAAATACAACCCCTGCTGGACAAGCTTACAGAGAGAAGAGTGAGCCTCTAGGTCAAGATAAGGGTAACCTCAAAGGGAACATACCATTTTTTAATTTTTTTATTTCTCCTTTATTTAACCAGGTAGGCCAGTTGAGAACACCTTTATTTAACCAGGTAGGCCAGTTGAGAACACCTTTATTTAACCAGGTAGGCCAGTTGAGAACACCTTTATTTAACCAGGTAGGCTAGTTGAGAACACCTTTATTTAACCAGGTAGGCTAGTTGAGAACACCTTTATTTAACCAGGTAGGCTAGTTGAGAACACCTTTATTTAACCAGGTAGGCTAGTTGAGAACAAGTTCTCATTTACAACTGTGACCTGGCCAAGATAAAGCATAGCAGTGTGAACAGACAACAACACAGAGTTACACATGGAGTAAACAATTAACAACAAACAAGTCAGTAACATAGTAGAAAAAAAAAATCTATATACACTGTGTGCAAAAGGCATGAGGAGGTAGGCAATAAATATGCCATAGGAGTGAATAATTACAATTTAGCAGATTAACACAGGAGTGATAAATGATCAGATGAACATGTACTGTTGTGCAAAAGAGCAGAAAAGTAAATAAAATAAAAACAGTATGGGCTTTAGGTATGTAAATTGGGTGGGCTATATACCGATGGACCATGTACAGCTGCAGCGATCAGTTAGGTGGTTCCAGACACTGCCATCCTCCTCTCCCCAATGGGAAAAGTAAGGAGTGACTGGCACACAGACATTGTGGAGCCAAGAGATAATTGGTTCCCCCCCAATCATCCCCTCACATGGTTTAAAAGATACGTTTACATATGAAGACAAGCCTGACCTCTCCCCTCTCCGGGGCCCAAGCAACTTTTTCCACATAAGCATACTTATGAAAATTGATAAAACATCTTATTTATCAATGTTACCTAACTAATTCTGATTCTGCTACCACAGCTTTAACGTAACAAAATGTGGAAAAAGTCAAGGATACTTTCCAAAAGCACTGTATGCTAAGAAATGCCATTTGAAAAAGAGATTGTGTTTAGCTGTGTTGTTGGCTAGCTCCTCTGAACAACAGTGTTCTGACGAGAGAGCACGTTTTCTATGCCAAGAAAAATTGTGCCTCATTAGGCTCATTAGCTCATTGTTATGGATGTGTCCAAATAAATGTCACTAGAAATCAGCTTAAACAAATGCAAATGTGGTTACTGACGTTTTTCTGGCTGCGTTGTTGACGTGACTGTACGTTAGCCGTAGTTGGCTAGCAAGCAAAGGATAATAACATTGCCAGCCAGTATGGTAATGGAACATTTAAAACTGAACGACTGGGTCGCGTCTCTGGCAACCGAACCGATAGAGCGGACTATACAGTATCTTGTGGAAGGATGAAATAGTATGAATAAATTCAAACAAAATAAAGTTTTAATTTTAATAAAAATCTGCCAGTCATTATTTGAATATTTTGGTAAAAGGGATGCCCTCGAAGCTAGTGTTTCATCTCGGGCCGAACAACCATGCCAATATATATCCTCCCCACACCGGCTTCCTGGGCCGAACAACACCCATGCCATTATATATCCTCCCAACACCGGCTTCTCGGGCCGAACAACACCCATGCCATTATATATCCTCCCAACACCGGCTTCTCGGGCCGAACAACACCCATGCCAATATATATCCTCCCAACACCGGCTTCTCGGGCCTAACAACACCCATGCCAATATATATCCTCCCAACACCGGCTTCTCGGGCCTAACAACACCCATGCCAATATATATCCTCCCAACACCGGCGTCCCGGGCCTAACAACACCCATGCCATTATATATCCTCCCAACACCGGCTTCTCGGGCCTAACAACACCCATGCCAATATATATCCTCCCAACACCGGCTTCTCGGGCCTAACAACACCCATGCCAATATATATCCTCCCAACACCGGCTTCTCGGGCCTAACAACACCCATGCCAATATATATCCTCCCCACACCGGCTTCCTGGGCCGAACAACACCCATGCCAATATATATCCTCCCAACACCGGCTTCTCGGGCCTAACAACACCCATGCCAATATATATCCTCCCAACACCGGCTTCCCGGGCCTAACAACACCCATGCCAATATATATCCTCCCAACACCGGCTTCCCGGGCCTAACAACACCCATGCCAATATATATCCTCCCAACACCGGCTTCTCGGGCCTAACAACACCCATGCCATTATATATCCTCCCAACACCGGCTTCTCGGGCCTAACAACACCCATGCCATTATATATCCTCCCAACACCGGCTTCTCGGGCCTAACAACAACCATGCCAATATACAGTGGGGCAAAAAAATATTTAGTCAGCCACCAATTGTGCAAGTTCTCCCACTTAAAAAGATGAGAGAGGCCTGTAATTTTCATCACAGGTACACTTCGACTATGACAGACAAAATGAGGGGAAAAAAAACAGAAAATCACATTGTAGGATTTTTAATTAATTAATTTGCAAATTATGTTTGTCTGTGTAGAGTTTTCTCCTGTCTGTCTGTATAGAGTGTTGTCCTGTCTGTCTGTATAGAGTGTTGTCCTGTCTGTCTGTATAGCGTGTTCTCTTGTCTGTCTGTATAGAGTGATCTCCTGTCTGTATAGCGTGATCTCCTGTCTGTCTGTATAGCGTGTTCTCTTGTCTGTCTGTATAGAGTGTTCTCCTGTCTGTCTGTATAGAGTGTTCTCCTGTCTGTCTGTATAGCGTGTTCTCCTGTCTGTCTGTATAGAGTGTTCTCCTGTCTGTGCATTGTAAGTGAAACTGTGAAATTCTGCTCAAAGTGTTCTCGATGTCTTACTACATTCAGTTGTTTTAACACTGCGTGTGTGTGTGTGTGTGTGTGTGTGTGTGTGTGTGTGTGTGTGTGTGTGTGTGTGTGTGTGTGTGTGTGTGTGCGTGTGCTTGTAAAATGTGGTAGACAGTGATTTAATACATTGTAATTACGTTGTGCGGAGAGAATTTGTGGCAGTTGGTTTTGACCTGGTCCTTCACGTTAATAACCTCCGAGTGAATTACGTGTTACATTTTACTGTTGGAGTGGAGATAGATGATGAGGTGAGAACCAACATTAAATCCAGGCTTTGTCCCAAATGCCACCCTATCACCTATTAATTTCTCTGCTTTTTGACCCGAGCTCTGGACAAGAGTAGTACGCTAAATAGGGAATAGGGTGGCAATTTGGGACGCACGCCGACTCGACTCCACAGACAGTTGACCTCACATCCTCTTGTGTCACAGGAGGTTAGTTCATGAAGTCTGTTGGAAAAGAACAGCGCACCTTTTTCCTCCCATTATGAAAAGGTTACCCTGCAGCTCTGAGGAAGAACGTGATTGTTAGAGAAGTCGGGTCAGGCATGATGGGTGAGAAATACTACATGTTTAATGATACACCATATATAATAATACTCTGTGTTTAATAATACTACATGTTTAATGATACACCATATATAATAATACTCTGTGTAATAATACTACATATTTAATAATACTACATGTTTAATAATACTCTGTGTAATAATACTACATGTTTAATAATACCCTGTTTAATAATACTACATGTTTAATAATACTCCACGTTTAATAATACGACATATTTAATAATATTCTGTTTAATAATACTCCGTGTTTAATAATACTACATGTTTAATAATACTACATGTTTAATAATACTCTGTGTAATAATACTACATGTTTAATAATACTCTGTGTAATAATACTACATGTTTAATAATACTCTGTGTAATAATACTACATGTTTAATAATACTCCACGTTTAATAATACTACATATTTAATAATATTCTGTTTAATAATACTCCGTGTTTAATAATACTACATGTTTAATAATACTACATGTGTAATAATACTACATGTTTAATAATACTCCATTTTTAATAATACATAGTTATAGAAGATAGGACATACAACACAAAGGGAAATGTTGGCCTTGGAGAAACCATAGTGGGCCTTGGAGAAACCATAGTGGGCCTTGGAGAAATCACAGTGGGCCTTGGAGAAACCATAGTGGGCCTTGGAGAAATCACAGTGGGCCTTGGAGAAACCACAGTGGGCCTTGGATAAACCACAGTGGGCCTTGGAGAAACCACAGTGGGCCTTGGAGAAATCATGTTGTGTGAGAGAGTTGTATGCTCTGTACAGATTTGTATTGTACCTGTATAGTCAGATTATTATAGTACCTATGTGGTCAGATTATTATAGTACCTATATAGTCAGATTATTATAGTACCTATGTGGTCAGATTATTATAGTACCTATGTGGTCAGATTATCATAGTACCTACATGGTTAGATTATCATAGTACCTGTATGGTCAGATTATCATAGTACCTACATGGTCAGATTATCATAGTACCTACATGGTCAGATTATCATAGTACCTACATGGTTAGATTATCATAGTACCTACATGGTCAGATTATCATAGTACCTACATGGTCAGATTATCATAGTACCTACATGGTCAGATTATCATAGTACCTACATGGTCAGATTATTATAGTACCTGTGTGGTCAGTGTCACGCCCTGACTTTAGAGCACCGTTTTATTCCTCTATTTGGTTATTTGGTTAGGTCAGGGTGTGATTTGGGGTGGGCATTCTATGTTGTCTATTTCTTTGTTTTGGCCGAGTGTGGTTCCCAATCAGAGGCAACTGTTTATCGTTTTCTCTGATTGGGAATCATACTTAGGCAGCCTTTTTTCCCACCTGTGTTTGTGGGTAGTTATTTTCTGTATAGTCTCTGTTACCTGACAGAACTGTTCGCTTTCGTTTTGTTACTTTGTTCGAGTGTTTTTTTGATAAATTAAATAAATCATGAACACTTTTTCACGCTGGGCTTTGGTCCACTCCTTCCGACGACAGGCATTACAGTCAGATTATTATAGTACCTATATAGTCAGATTATTATAGTACCTATACAGTCAGATTATTATAGTACCTATACAGTCAGATTATTATTGTACCTATATAGTCAGATTATTATTGTACCTATATAGTCAGATTATTATAGTACCTATATAGTCAGATTATTATAGTACCTATACAGTCAGATTATTATAGTACCTATATAGTCAGATTATTATTGTACCTATATAGTCAGATTATTATAGTACCTATATAGTCAGATTATTATAGTACCTATACAGTCAGATTATTATAGTACCTATACAGTCAGATTATTATAGTACCTATACAGTCAGATTATTATTGTACCTATATAGTCAGATTATTATTGTACCTATATAGTCAGATTATTATAGTACCTATATAGTCAGATTATTATAGTACCTATACAGTCAGATTATTATAGTACCTATATAGTCAGATTATTATTGTACTTATATAGTTAGATTATTATAGTACCTATACAGTCAGATTATTATTGTACCTATATAGTCAGATTATTATAGTACCTATACAGTCAGATTATTATAGTACCTATACAGTCAGATTATTATTGTACCTATATAGTCAGATTATTATTGTACCTATATAGTCAGATTATTATAGTACCTATATAGTCAGGTTATTATAGTACCTATACAGTCAGATTATTATAGTACCTATATAGTCAGATTATTATTGTACCTATATAGTCAGATTATTATAGTACCTATACAGTCAGATTATTATTGTACCTATATAGTCAGATTATTATAGTACCTATATAGTCAGATTATTATTGTACCTATACAGTCAGATTATTATAGTACCTATATAGTCAGATTATTATAGTACCTATACAGTCAGATTATTATAGTACCTATATAGTCAGATTATTATTGTACCTATATAGTCAGATTATTATAGTACCTACAGTGAGGGAAAAAAGTATTTGATCCCCTGCTGATTTTGTATGTTTGCCCACTGACAAAGAAATGATCAGTCTATAATTTTAATGGTAGGTTTATTTGAACAGTGAGAGACAGAATAACAACAAAAAAATCCAGAAAAACACATGTCAAAAATGTTATACATTGATTTGAATTTTAATGATGGAAATAAGTATTTGATCCCCTCTCAATCAAAAAGATTTCTGGCTTGAGCTGAGATTAGGAGCACACTCTTAAAGGGAGTGCTCCTAATCTCAGTTTGTTACCTGTATAAAAGACACCTGTCCACAGAAGCAATCAATCAATCAGATTCCAAACTCTCCACCATGGCCAAGACCAAAGAGCTCTCCAAGGATGTCAGGGACAAGATTGTAGACCTGTTATACCTGAATGTTTTGAGTCTTGTTTAAGTGTTACTCTGAATACCTGAGTGTATTGAGTCATCCTCATTTCTCCTGGGAACTACTAAATTATAATTATTAATTACTCACAGGTCTCAGACACCAAGAACATAATTAAAAACATCACAGCGTTTTGGCTCGGAGTTGGTTTGCATCCCAAATGGCAATCTATTACCTATATGGGGCACTACTTTAAGTGCACTATAAAGGGAATAGGGTGCCATTTGGGACACCCCCATTGAAATTAAACCGTAGCTATAACCAGTGATGTTACTGTAGTGAAAATAAGAGGGTCATTAATGAATGTAGTTGTAAAAGGTTTCCTACACACCAGATATCAGGTGTTTTCATAGTAGAAGTGTTGAAAACAAGGGGGAAGTGGATTCATGTGGGAATATGTGCCCTAAATGGCACCCTATTCCCTATGGGACCTGGTCAAAAGTAGTGCACTATACAGGGAATAGGGTCCCTTTCGGGGGCGGAACCTTGGAATGTTAACCCATCAGCGATGGAAGTGGGTGTAACCTAACCTGTCTTTGGTAAAGAAACATGTAACAGCATTTCCATATGTATTGTTGACATCTGGTAGTGATGGGGTTGGTAGTTAACGGTAGTGATGGGTTGGTAGTGATGGGGTTGGTAGTTACTGGTAGTGATGGGTTGGTAGTGATGGGGTTGGTAGTTACTGGTAGTGATGGGTTGGTAGTGATGGGTTGGTAGTGATGGGGTTGGTAGTTACTGGTAGTGATGGGGTTGGTAGTGATGGGTTGGTAGTGATGGGGTTGGTAGTTACTGGTAGTGATGGGTTGGTAGTGATGGGTTGGTAGTGATGGGGTTGGTAGTTACTGGTAGTGATGGGTTGGTAGTGATGGGTTGGTAGTGATGGGGTTGGTAGTTAACGGTAGTGATAGGTTGGTAGTGATGGGTTGGTAGTTACTGGTAGTGATGGGTTGGTAGTGATGGGTTGGTAGTGATGGGGTTGGTAGTTAACGGTAGTGATGGGGTGGTAGTTAATGGTAGTGATGGGTTGGTAGTTACTGGTAGTGATGGGGTTGGTAGTTAATGGTAGTGATGGGTTGGTAGTGATGGGGTTGGTAGTTAATGGTAGTGATGGGTTGGTAGTTACTGGTAGTGATGGGGTTGGTAGTTAATGGTAGTGATGGGTTGGTAGTTACTGGTAGTGATGGGGTTGGTAGTGATGGTAGTGATGGGTTGGTAGTTACTGGTAGTGATGGGGTTGGTAGTTACTGGTAGTGATGGGGTTGGTAGTTACTGGTAGTGATGGGTTGGTAGTGATGGGTTGGTAGTGATGGGGTTGGTAGTTAACGGTAGTGATGGGTTGGTAGTTACTGGTAGTGATGGGGTTGGTAGTTACTGGTAGTGATGGATTGGTAGTGATGGGGATGATAGTTACTGGTAGTGATGGGGTTGGTAGTTACTGGTAGTGATGGATTGGTAGTGATGGGGTTGATAGTTACTGGTAGTGATGGGTTGGTAGTGATGGGTTGGTAGTTAATGGTAGTGATGGGGTTGGTAGTTACTGGTAGTGATGGGTTGGTAGTGATGGGGTTGGTAGTTAACGGTAGTGATGGGTTGGTAGTTACTGGTAGTGATGGGTTGGTAGTGATGGGGTTGGTAGTTACTGGTAGTGATGGGTTGGTAGTTACTGGTAGTGATGGGTTGGTAGTGATGGGGTTGCTAGTTACTGGTAGTGATGGGTTGGTAGTTACTGGTAGTGATGGGTTGGTAGTGATGGGGTTGGTAGTTAACGGTAGTGATGGGTTGGTAGTTAATGGTAGTGATGGGTTGGTAGTTACTGGTAGTGATGGGTTGGAAGTGATGGGGTTGGCAGTTACTGGTAGTAGTGGGGTTGGTAGTGATGTGGTTGGTAGTTACTGGTAGTGATGGATTGGTAGTGATGGGGATGATAGTTACTGGTAGTGATGGGGTTGGTAGTTACTGGTAGTGATGGATTGGTAGTGATGGGGTTGATAGTTACTGGTAGTGATGGGTTGGTAGTGATGGGTTGGTAGTTAATGGTAGTGATGGGGTTGGTAGTTACTGGTAGTGATGGGTTGGTAGTGATGGGGTTGGTAGTTAACGGTAGTGATGGGTTGGTAGTTACTGGTAGTGATGGGTTGGTAGTGATGGGGTTGGTAGTTACTGGTAGTGATGGGTTGGTAGTTACTGGTAGTGATGGGTTGGTAGTGATGGGGTTGCTAGTTACTGGTAGTGATGGGTTGGTAGTTACTGGTAGTGATGGGTTGGTAGTGATGGGGTTGGTAGTTAACGGTAGTGATGGGTTGGTAGTTAATGGTAGTGATGGGTTGGTAGTTACTGGTAGTGATGGGTTGGAAGTGATGGGGTTGGCAGTTACTGGTAGTAGTGGGGTTGGTAGTGATGTGGTTGGTAGTTACTGGTAGTGATGGGTTGGTAGTGATGGGGTTGGTAGTTAATGGTAGTGATGGGTTGGTAGTTAATGATAGTGATGGGTTGGTAGTTAATGGTAGTGATGGGGTTGGTAGTTAATGGTAGTGATGGGGTTGGTAGTTACTGGTAGTGATGGGTTGGTAGTGATGGGTTGGTAGTGATGGGGTTGGTAGTTACTGGTAGTGATGGGTTGGTAGTGATGGGTTGGTAGTGATGGGGTTGGTAGTTAACGGTAGTGATAGGTTGGTAGTGATGGGTTGGTAGTTACTGGTAGTGATGGGTTGGTAGTGATGGGTTGGTAGTGATGGGGTTGGTAGTTAACGGTAGTGATTGGGTGGTATTTAATGGTAGTGATGGGTTGGTAGTTACTGGTAGTGATGGGGTTGGTAGTTAATGGTAGTGATGGGTTGGTAGTGATGGGGTTGGTAGTTAATGGTAGTGATGGGTTGGTAGTTACTGGTAGTGATGGGGTTGGTAGTTAATGGTAGTGATGGGTTGGTAGTTACTGGTAGTGATGGGGTTGGTAGTGATGGTAGTGATGGGTTGGTAGTTACTGGTAGTGATGGGGTTGGTAGTTACTGGTAGTGATGGGGTTGGTAGTTACTGGTAGTGATGGGTTGGTAGTGATGGGTTGGTAGTGATGGGGTTGGTAGTTAACGGTAGTGATGGGTTGGTAGTTACTGGTAGTGATGGGGTTTTTAGTTACTGGTAGTGATGGATTGGTAGTGATGGGGTTGATAGTTACTGGTAGTGATGGGGTTGGTAGTTACTGGTAGTGATGGATTGGTAGTGATGGGGTTGATAGTTACTGGTAGTGATGGGTTGGTAGTGATGGGTTGGTAGTTAATGGTAGTGATGGGGTTGGTAGTTACTGGTAGTGATGGGTTGGTAGTAATGGGGTTGGTAGTTAACGGTAGTGATGGGTTGGTAGTTACTGGTAGTGATGGGTTGGTAGTGATGGGGTTGGTAGTTACTGGTAGTGATGGGTTGGTAGTTACTGGTAGTGATGGGTTGGTAGTGATGGGGTTGCTAGTTACTGGTAGTGATGGGTTGGTAGTTACTGGTAGTGATGGGTTGGTAGTGATGGGGTTGGTAGTTAACGGTAGTGATGGGTTGGTAGTTAATGGTAGTGATGGGTTGGTAGTTACTGGTAGTGATGGGTTGGAAGTGATGGGGTTGGCAGTTACTGGTAGTAGTGGGGTTGGTAGTGATGTGGTTGGTAGTTACTGGTAGTGATGGATTTGTAGTGATGGGGATGATAGTTACTGGTAGTGATGGGGTTGGTAGTTACTGGTAGTGATGGATTGGTAGTGATGGGGTTGATAGTTACTGGTAGTGATGGGTTGGTAGTGATGGGTTGGTAGTTAATGGTAGTGATGGGGTTGGTAGTTACTGGTAGTGATGGGTTGGTAGTGATGGGGTTGGTAGTTAACGGTAGTGATGGGTTGGTAGTTACTGGTAGTGATGGGTTGGTAGTGATGGGGTTGGTAGTTACTGGTAGTGATGGGTTGGTAGTTACTGGTAGTGATGGGTTGGTAGTGATGGGGTTGCTAGTTACTGGTAGTGATGGGTTGGTAGTTACTGGTAGTGATGGGTTGGTAGTGATGGGGTTGGTAGTTAACGGTAGTGATGGGTTGGTAGTTAATGGTAGTGATGGGTTGGTAGTTACTGGTAGTGATGGGTTGGAAGTGATGGGGTTGGCAGTTACTGGTAGTAGTGGGGTTGGTAGTGATGTGGTTGGTAGTTACTGGTAGTGATGGGTTGGTAGTGATGGGGTTGGTAGTTAATGGTAGTGATGGGTTGGTAGTTAATGATAGTGATGGGTTGGTAGTTAATGGTAGTGATGGGGTTGGTAGTTAATGGTAGTGATGGGGTTGGTAGTTACTGGTAGTGATGGGTTGGTAGTGATGGGTTGGTAGTGATGGGGTTGGTAGTTACTGGTAGTGATGGGTTGGTAGTGATGGGTTGGTAGTGATGGGGTTGGTAGTTAACGGTAGTGATAGGTTGGTAGTGATGGGTTGGTAGTTACTGGTAGTGATGGGTTGGTAGTGATGGGTTGGTAGTGATGGGGTTGGTAGTTAACGGTAGTGATTGGGTGGTATTTAATGGTAGTGATGGGTTGGTAGTTACTGGTAGTGATGGGGTTGGTAGTTAATGGTAGTGATGGGTTGGTAGTGATGGGGTTGGTAGTTAATGGTAGTGATGGGTTGGTAGTTACTGGTAGTGATGGGGTTGGTAGTTAATGGTAGTGATGGGTTGGTAGTTACTGGTAGTGATGGGGTTGGTAGTGATGGTAGTGATGGGTTGGTAGTTACTGGTAGTGATGGGGTTGGTAGTTACTGGTAGTGATGGGGTTGGTAGTTACTGGTAGTGATGGGTTGGTAGTGATGGGTTGGTAGTGATGGGGTTGGTAGTTAACGGTAGTGATGGGTTGGTAGTTACTGGTAGTGATGGGGTTTTTAGTTACTGGTAGTGATGGATTGGTAGTGATGGGGTTGATAGTTACTGGTAGTGATGGGGTTGGTAGTTACTGGTAGTGATGGATTGGTAGTGATGGGGTTGATAGTTACTGGTAGTGATGGGTTGGTAGTGATGGGTTGGTAGTTAATGGTAGTGATGGGGTTGGTAGTTACTGGTAGTGATGGGTTGGTAGTAATGGGGTTGGTAGTTAACGGTAGTGATGGGTTGGTAGTTACTGGTAGTGATGGGTTGGTAGTGATGGGGTTGGTAGTTACTGGTAGTGATGGGTTGGTAGTTACTGGTAGTGATGGGTTGGTAGTGATGGGGTTGCTAGTTACTGGTAGTGATGGGTTGGTAGTTACTGGTAGTGATGGGTTGGTAGTGATGGGGTTGGTAGTTAACGGTAGTGATGGGTTGGTAGTTAATGGTAGTGATGGGTTGGTAGTTACTGGTAGTGATGGGTTGGAAGTGATGGGGTTGGCAGTTACTGGTAGTAGTGGGGTTGGTAGTGATGTGGTTGGTAGTTACTGGTAGTGATGGGTTGGTAGTGATGGGGTTGGTAGTTAATGGTAGTGATGGGTTGGTAGTTAATGATAGTGATGGGGTTGGTAGTTAATGGTAGTGATGGGGTTGGTAGTTACTGGTAGTTATGGGGTTGGTAGTTACTGGTAGTGATGGGTTGGTAGTTACTGGTAGTGATGGGTTGGTAGTGATGGGGTTGCTAGTTACTGGTAGTGATGGGTTGGTAGTTACTGGTAGTGATGGGTTGGTAGTGATGGGGTTGGTAGTTAACGGTAGTGATGGGTTGGTAGTTAATGGTAGTGATGGGTTGGTAGTTACTGGTAGTGATGGGTTGGAAGTGATGGGGTTGGCAGTTACTGGTAGTAGTGGGGTTGGTAGTGATGTGGTTGGTAGTTACTGGTAGTGATGGGTTGGTAGTGATGGGGTTGGTAGTTAATGGTAGTGATGGGTTGGTAGTTAATGATAGTGATGGGGTTGGTAGTTAATGGTAGTGATGGGGTTGGTAGTTACTGGTAGTTATGGGGTTGGTAGTTACTGGTAGTGATGGGTTGGTAGTGATGGGGTTGGTAGTTAATGGTAGTAATGGGTTGGTAGTTAATGGTAGTGATGGGGTTGGTATTTAATGGTAGTGATGGGTTGGTAGTTACTGGTAGTGATGGGTTGGTAGTGATGGGTTGGTAGTTAATGGTAGTGATGGGT
The DNA here is from genome assembly GCF_013265735.2 of Oncorhynchus mykiss. Taxonomy (NCBI): domain Eukaryota; kingdom Metazoa; phylum Chordata; class Actinopteri; order Salmoniformes; family Salmonidae; genus Oncorhynchus; species Oncorhynchus mykiss. Next base: position 9,477,005 of record NC_048587.1, on the reverse strand, counting down.
TGGTAGTTACTGGTAGTGATGGGTTGGTGGTGATGGGGTTGGTAGTTAACGGTAGTGATGGGGTTGGCAGTTACTGGAAGTAGTGGGGTTGGTAGTGATGGGGTTGGTAGTAGTGGGGTTGGTAGTGATGGGGTTGGTAGTTACTGGTAGTAGTGGGGTTGGTAGTGATGAGGTTGGTAGTAGTGGGGTTGGTAGTGATGGGGTTGGTAGTGATGGGGTTGGTAGTAGTGGGGTTGGTAGTGATGGGGTTGGTAGTTACTGGTAGTAGTGGGGTTGGTAGTAGTGGGGTTGGTAGTGATGGGGTTGGTATTAGTGGGGTTGGTAGTGATGGTGTTGGTAGTTACTGGTAGTAGTGGGGTTGGTAGTGATGGGGTTGGTAGTAGTGGGGTTGGTAGTGATGGGGTTGGTAGTAGTGGGGTTGGTAGTGATTCGGTTGGTAGTTACTGGTAGTAGTGGTGTTGGTAGTTACTGGTAGTAGTGGGGTTGGTAGTGATGGGGTTGGTAGTAGTGGGGTTGGTAGTGATGGGGTTGGTAGTTACTGGTAGTAGTGGGGTTGGTAGTGATGGGGTTGGTAGTTACTGGTAGTAGTGGGGTTGGTAGTGATGGGGTTGGTAGTTACTGGTAGTAGTGGGGTTGGTAGTTAGATGTGGGTTGCTGGTGTTTTAGAGGGTCATTTGACAGCATGGTAAGATAATGGGGCATGCACAGGGATGAATAGTTTAATTGCCATTAATCGTTTTTCTGGCACTCAATACAGCATGATGAGGCGCAAAGGAAGGATTCTTGGGTTTATTTCACTTTTCATCTCTTAGCTTGTATGCAGAAGGAATTATCTTGGTTTATTGATTGTGCAATTAGCAAAGACAGACAAACAATAATGTTAGCTTTCAAAATGAAAAGGTTAATTGTTATTTTTGCCATCAATGCTTTATCTTGATCAAGATACACAATGACACATTCTGCAAATATACACACATGCTTGTGCACTCACACAGACACACACACACTCACACTCACACAGACACACACACACACACACACACACACACTCCGGTGTTTGATCAGAGAGCAGCTGGTGAGTGGTTATCCTCTGCGAATACAGATTGAGATTCCGTGCTTTGCTCCCTGATTCCTCAGAGAGGTGCATTCTGGGGGGCCAATCAGATCTCACTCCACGTCTCTGACACCCCTCCAAAGGTCGAGAAAACAAAAGAGCATGAAATTAATTAGAGAATTAGTTAATTCATTCATTATTAATGAGTGTATTTGTGTTTGTGTGTACGAGTGTGTATACATCCATGGTAGAAAGTGTCAAACTGCATATCCGATTACAGTAATTAGTGAAATTGGTGCGTGGAGCGAGCCACCATGTTGATCTGCTTCAGCTGATGGTCATATCATAACTCTAGCACCAGAACTATAGCTGGTAGTCAGTGTAAGTCCCCAATGGTACCCTGTTTCATACATATAGTGCACTCGTTTTTTTTTACTAGGGTCCATAAGGCTCTGGTCAAAAGTAGTGCACTATACAGGGAATAGGGCATCATTTGGGATGTACAGTATATGCGTCTGTTGTCATAAGATAACGAACTTTGTTAGGTCAATTTAGGTCAAGTTTGGTGGTCCTTTTTGGAAGAGTTCACATTGTAAATATGGTATTGAACTGATCCTGTATATAGCGTGCATTCGGGAAGTATTCTGACAACATTATTTTTTCCACATTTTGTTACGTTACAGCCTTATTCTAAAATGGATTAAATAAAATAGAAATCCTCATCAATCTACACACAATACCCCCTTGTGAAAAAGCAAAAACAGATTTTTTGAAATGTTTGAAAATGTATAAAAAATAGAAAACAGAAATACATGTTTTGCATAGTATTCAGACCCTTTGACATGAGACTCGAAATTGAGTCAACATTCCATTGATCATCCTTGAGATGTTTCTCCAACTTGATTGGAGTCCACCTGTGGTAAATTCAATTGATTGGACATGATTTTGAAAGCCACACACCTGTCTATATAAGGTCTCACAGTTGACAGTGCATAGAGCTCAGAGACAGGATTGTGTCGAGGAAAGGTAACCCCAAAAAATTCTGCAGCTGTGAAGATCCCCCAAGAACACAGTGGCTTCCATCATTCTTAAATGGAAGAAGTTTGGAACCACCAAGACTCTTCCTAGAGCTGGCCGCCCGGCCAAACTGAGCAATGGGGGGGAGAAGGACCTTGGTCAGGGAGGTGACCAAGAACCCAATGGTCACTCTGACTGAGCTCCAGAGTTCCTCTATGGAGATGGCAAGCGTCACGTCTGGAGGAAACCTGTCACCATCCCTACGTTGAAGCGTGGTGGTGGCAGCATCATGCTGTGGGGATGTTTTTCAGCGGCAGGGACTGGGAGACTTGTCAGGATCGAGGGAAATATGAACGGAGCAAAGTACAGAGATCCTTGTAGCGTCTTACTTTTTTCAGTTTTTAAACTTTTATTTATTGTCTGTTTTTGTTCTATCTTATGTTATTTTTTATTTATTGTGTGTTTTTGTTCTACCTTATGTTATCTTTTATTTATTTATCCTTTTTTAAACTTTTATTTATTGTCTGTTTTTGTTTTACCTTATGTTATATTTTTTGTGCTACATTGTTTATTGATTACTGCATCGTTGGGTTCGGGGGTTTGCCGAGAAAGGCATTTCACTGTACTTGTGCATTTGACATTAAACCTTGAGGATTTCCAGTGTTGACGTCTTCCTCCCTGAGTAAGAGCTCAGGTGGACGGCAGGTTTGTCGCTTACAGACATCGATGCACGATTTATCATGTTATTATATTAGAGAAGAGCGTTTGATGGGTAATATATTTCTAACGTCAGATACATGCAAATCCACGTAGCTATTTATATATTTGTGGGGAGAAAACAAAGACTCCGGCATATCCTTTTTTATTTTTATAAATATGATAAAAGTGTCACGTTGTTTAAAATGCAAGCCGCCACACTTCAAATCAAATCAAATCAAATCGGGGACTTGAACTTGCAACCTTGCGGTTACTAGTCCAACACTCTAACCTCTAGCCTACCCTGCCGCCCCAAATAAACCTCCTAACTTAGAAATCTAATAAATACTAGGAAAACTGCTCTGAGAGAAACTTTTATTTAGGAAAAAAATAAAGTCCAAACCCAACGAATTCCAGGGAGATTTGTTTACTCGGCATAGTTGTACACTTGGAGTATTGAGTCGTACAGTGACACAACCCATCGCATGTTAAAAGAGTGTGATGTATCTGAGTTGATACAGACTGGTTAATGAGCACTGCACTGGGGGGAAGAGTTGGTACTTCACAGTAGGGCTCTGGTCAAAACTAGTGCGCTATTTAAAAGAGTGTGATGTATCTGAGTTGATACAGACTGGTTAATGACCACTGCACTGGGGGGAAGAGTTGGTACTTCACAGTAGGGCTCTGGTCAAAACTAGTGCGCTATTTAAAAGAGTGTGATGTATCTGAGTTGATACAGACTGGTTAATGACCACTGCACTGGGGGGAAGAGTTGGTACTTCACAGCAGGATTCTGGTCAAAACTAGTTGCGCTATTTAAAAGAGTGTGATGTATCTGAGTTGATACAGACTGGTTAATGACCACTGCACTGGGGTAAGAGTTGGTACTTCACAGCAGGATTCTGGTCAAAACTAGTTGCGCTATTTAAAAGAGTGTGATGTATCTGAGTTGATACAGACTGGTTAATGAGCACTGCACTGGGGGGAAGAGTTGGTACTTCACAGCAGGACTCTGGTCAAAACTAGTTGCGCTATTTAAAAGAGTGTGATGTATCTGAGTTGATACAGACTGGTTAATGACCACTGCACTGGGGTAAGAGTTGGTACTTCACAGCAGGACGTGACTGTACACTGGGCTTCTGGTACTGTGCTTCACCGTACCCTAATTTATATACTGATATATAATATATACTATATACTGAAAAACGATGGTGACCCGTCCCGAATGGCACCCTGTTCCCTATATAGTGCACAGCTGGGCTCTGGTCAAATCTAGTGCGCTTAAATAAGAGACCTACCATTTGGGACGTACCCTATGCCTGTAGTATCTCCACAGAGTAGTATCTCCAGAGGGTAGTATCTCCACAGAGTAGTATCTCCACAGAGTAGTATCTCCACAGAGTAGTATCTCCACAGAGTAGTATCTCCAAAGGGAAGCCATGGTGTAGTGTCTCCACAGAGTAGTATCTCCACAGAGTAGTATCTCCACAGGGTAGTATCTCCACAGAGTAGTATCTCCACAGAGTAGTATCTCCACAGAGTAGTATCTCCACAGAGTAGTATCTCCACAGGGTAGTATCTCCACAGAGTAGTATCTCCACAGGGTAGTATCTCCACAGAGTAGATTCTCCACAGAGTAGTATCTCCAAAGGGAAGCCACGGTATAGTATCTCCACAGAGTAGTATCTCCACAAAGTAGTATCTCCACAGAGTAGTATCTCCACAGAGTAGTATCTCCACAGAGTAGTATCTCCAAAGGGAAGCCATGGTGTAGTGTCTCCACAGAGTAGTATCTCCACAGGGTAGTATCTCCACAGAGTAGTATCTCCACAGAGTAGATTCTCCACAGAGTAGTATCTCCAAAGGGAAGCCACGGTATAGTATCTCCACAGAGTAGTATCTCCACAGAGTAGTATCTCCACAGAGTAGTATCTCCAAAGGGAAGCCACGGTGTAGTGTATCCACAGAGTAGTATCTCCACAGAGTAGTATCTCCACAGAGTAGTATCTCCACAGAGTAGTATCTCCACAGAGTAGTATCTCCACAGAGTAGTATCTCCACAGAGTAGTATCTCCACAGAGTAGATTCTCCACAGAGTAGTATCTCCACAGAGTAGATTCTCCACAGAGTAGTATCTCCACAGAGTAGTATCTCCACAGAGTAGTATCTCCAAAGGGAAGCCACGGTGTAGTGTATCCACAGAGTAGTATCTCCACAGAGTAGTATCTCCACAGGGTAGTATCTCCACAGAGTAGTATCTCCACAGAGTAGTATCTCCACAGAGTAGTATCTCCACAGAGTAGTATCTCCAAAGGGAAGCCACGGTGTAGTATCTCCACAGAGTAGTATCTCCTCAGAGTAGTATCTCCACAGAGTAGTATCTCCACAGAGTAGTATCTCCACAGAGTAGTATATCCACAGATTAGTATCTTCACAGAGTAGTATCTCCACAGAGTAGTATCTCCAAAGGGAAGCCACGGTGTAGTATCTCCACAGAGTAGTATCTCCACAGAGTAGTATCTCCACAGAGTAGTATCTCCACAGAGTAGATTCTCCAAAGGGAAGCCACGGTGTAGTATCTCCACAGAGTAGTATCTCCACAGAGTAGTATCTCCACAGAGTAGTATCTCCACAGAGTAGATTCTCCACAGAGTAGTATCTCCACAGAGTAGTATCTCCACAGAGTAGATTCTCCACAGAGTAGTATCTCCACAGATTAGTATCTCCACAGATTAGTATCTCCACAGAGTAGATTCTCCACAGAGTAGTATCTCCACAGAGTAGTATCTCCACATAGTAGTATCTCCACAGATTAGTATCTCCACAGATTAGTATCTCCACAGAGTAGATTCTCCACAGAGTAGTATCTCCACAGAGTAGTATCTCCACAGAGTTGTATCTCCACAGATTAGTATCTCCACAGATTAGTATCTCCACAGAGTAGATTCTCCACAGAGTAGATTCTCCACAGAGTAGTATCTCCACAGAGTAGTATCTCCACAGAGTAGTATCTCCACAGATTAGTATCTCCACAGATTAGTATCTCCACAGAGTAGATTCTCCACAGAGTAGTATCTCCACAGAGTAGTATCTCCACAGAGTAGTATCTCCACAGAGTAGTATCTCCACAGATTAGTATCTCCACAGATTAGTATCTCCACAGAGTAGATTCTCCACAGAGTAGTATCTCCACAGAGTAGTATCTCCACAGAGTAGTATCTCCACAGAGTAGTATCTCCACAGACTACTACATTTCACAACATAGTGATCAAACTTCATTTCTGATGTAATCCATCGCAAGGTTTAGTTCAAAAGAAAGACGCCCTGCCGTGCAACATAATTGTCATCATTATTAATCAACTGGTTTCCTGTTGGTCTATTTATGTTCATCACCATCAATTCAGGAAATAATATTTCTGATATTACATCAAGTAATATATCATACTGTAGAACATGGTTTACTGCAATACATATATACACTATTCTATTCAGGATATTAATTATCTCTTATCATAAACCTGTTTTCGTGGAGGTTATTCATGTCAGAGACGTTTGAATGATCAAATGATTGATATTTATTCAAACGTGATATTTCTCTATGATAGGCCTGACTCCTTGTGGATATGTCTAACAATATAAGAACTGGCTTGTCTTTCAAATGGTCCATGGAGCCAGATGTTCATTCATCACGCTACAGACACAAAGACACGGTGCATGGAAAAACAGTCTCCTCCGTGTTCAACTGAAGGATGCTGTTTAGTGTTTCCATTGGACTGGTGGTAATTAAGACAGACATCAGGTACCCTTTCACTTGATCGCTGAGTCAGAAGTCGACTGATTCAACATTCTAACAATGGGTCCTGGATCGATAGACGGAAGGGCTCTTTAACACAGCAGTTCAATAGGAGAGGACGGGAGGCTGCACACACAGCAGACAGCTTGACCTCTGTAAGACTCTCCTCATACTGTAGTCAGCTTGACCTCTCTAAGACTCTCCTCATACTGTAGTCAGCTTGACCTCTCTAAGACTCTCCTCATACTGTAGACAGCTTGACCTCTCTAAGACTCTCCTCATACTGTAGACAGCTTGACCTCTCTAAGACTCTCCTCATACTGTAGTCAGCTTGACCTCTCTAAGACTCTCCTCATACTGTAGTCAGCTTGACATCTCTAAGACTCTCCTCATACTGTAGTCAGCTTGACATCTCTAAGACTCTCCTCATACTGTAGTCAGCTTGACCTCTGTAAGACTCTCCTCATACTGTAGACAGCTTGACGACTGTAAGACTCTCCTCATACTGTAGTCAGCTTGACCTCTGTAAGACTCTCCTCATACTGTAGTCAGCTTGACCTCTGTAAGATTCCTCATACTGTAGTCAGCTTGATCTATCTAAGACTCTCCTCATACTGTAGTCAGCTTGACCTCTCTAAAACTCTCCTCATACTGTAGTCAGCTTGACCTCTCTAAAACTCTCCTCATACTGTAGTCAGCTTGACCTCTCTAATACTCTCCTCATACTGTAGTCAGCTTGACCTCTCTAATACTCTCCTCATACTGTAGTCAGCTTGACCTCTCTAATACTCTCCTCATACTGTAGTCAGCTTGACCTCTCTAATACTCTCCTCATACTGTAGTCAGCTTGACATCTCTAGGACTCTACATACTCTAGTCAGCTTGATCTCTCTAGGACTCCTCATACTGTAGTCAGCTTGACATCTCTAGGACTCTACATACTCTAGTCAGCTTGACCTCTCTAATACTCTCCTCATACTGTAGTCAGCTTGACATCTCTAGGACTCTACATACTCTAGTCAGCTTGATCTCTCTAGGACTCCTCATACTGCAGTCAGCTTGATCTCTCTAAGACTCCTCATACTGTAGTCAGCTTGACCTGCTAATTATGTGCAATTGATCCAAAATTGGCATATTCTTCTATAATGAGTGTCCTAAATGGTACCCTACATTTGGATCCCTACTGTACATAGTGCACTTCTGTTGACCAGGGCTCATAGCACAGTGTAGGGAATAGGGTATC